>NW_019170041.1:0-276860 GCF_001792695.1 Aspergillus bombycis | reverse complement strand
TTTAAAGTTCTAGTCTAGACCTATATAGGTAAGGTGATCTATAATCACGTGAAATATTTCCTAACTGGGTCTAGTAGCGGGTTTTCGGGTTTTTGCGGGTCGGGTTAATAAAAATCCTGGCGGGTTCGGGTCGGTGCGGGTTATCATATGAAAACCCGACCCAGAGCCGGGTTCGGGGCGGGTCCTAGATCTTGAACCCGAACCCGACCCGATGCCAACTCTAGTTGTATGGTTGCCTTAGCTCTATATTCGATGTGGTTATCGCTTGAATCGTATTCTCCAGGGCCCAGGCCTCGCGGATACGCGAGCTCTTTAACCAGACATCGAATTAGGGAGAGACTGAGGAGCATAATCACAGCAAAACAAACTATAGGAAACAAAATACCACGAAAGCGATTCTGGACTCGGATGTATGCATGGATATGGGAAAGACTACTCGACCACTCAAGTGTTTTCATAGGTAGAATATGCATGACCACGTACTCCTCAAATATCCTGCATGTTCTAGCTGGCAAATATGTGCCTTCTGGGTATAAAGGTTGACGGAGAACATTTCGAAGAACCTTCTCATAGGCATAGTATGCATTCAAAGAAATGCCAGCGAAGCGCCGGTGCAGTGCAAGTGCTCGCACGGCAATGATCTTCTAGGCGACGTAATAGTCAAGTCTGGCAGGTTAAATAGCTTTTGTCTTTTCATTTGCTGTTGTTCACTTCTGATAGGTAGCAATAAGCCTAATTAAACAGCGGGTGGATCGATATCAGACAGTGTAGACCTGCTTACACCATATTCTTCTGGGAATTTGGCGTGATTAATCGTTTTTCCCGCTCCCAAGCTTTCGATTTCTTCCAGACACCTGTATTGAAGCCATATTACTTGAGTTATGGCTGTTTTGAAATAGCAAAATGTCAGCGTATACCGAAAACGCGGGTGGTGTGTAGATGATCCGGAACCCTTCATAGTACGATCACTTGCAGGATTCCGTCTCCAGCAGAGCATCGACTTCGGCGATTTTCGGCTTAAACCGGGATCTCGCTTAACAACAGAAATAGGAAGCCTGAAGCTGCAAAAGAGAACGCCCCTTGCCTGGAGCCTTCATGCAATTCTGAGCCTGCAGTGATCAATGGAATGCTACTCTTCAGATAAAGTCTCCACGGCTTTCTTTTATACTGTGAATATTGTTCAACTACTATCCTATCTACAGTTGTGTTTACTGCTTTTGTGATAGCAGCACCTATACAAGATACAGGCCAAGTTGAAAAAAGAACAGTAAGGACTTGATTCTATTCATACTTTAAAGATAACTTGAGAATACCTAGACTGACCGGCTGAGATAGGATACGGTTAGAGAGTCAGTACTTAACTTCTCCCTGCTTAAAGAAGATAACTTGAGAATATCTAGACTGACAGATATGGATAGATTGTCAGTACTTGCCCCTCCCTGTTTGACAGATGAGATGACTTCAGAATATCTAGACTGACTGAGATAGAATACGGACAAGGCATGCGGACTTAATCCCAGATACTCTCATTGCTTGCGAGATGCCTTGAGGATATCTAGATTGATTGAGATAGAATACGGGCAAGGGATGTGTACTTGATCGTTCTCTGCTTAAGACATACACTAATTAAATTTAGTAAGCACCTTCTTGTGCTTCAGATGCATGATACTGCAGTATCGGCAAACCCTCGTCGAAGTAAGAACTGAGAATCACTCTACAGTTGCCACCTACTGATATATTTCATAGCATGCCCGAATTATGTATGCCGATTTCCGGCATATATACGCGAAACAATTCAGCTTTGGGGTTGGATAGCACTTTTTATTTGCCTTGGTCAAGGTTTTTCCTATCTATTTAGGTTTCCCTTTCCTGTTATGCGAAGGCAAAGGCTCCTTTTATAATAACTAGTTCTGTAGTCTATGTTTCTGCAGGGACGATGATAAGTCCTCGAGTCCATCCTATGCTACTAGTCCGGTCACTAATAAATTCTACCTTCGTTGCCTTCCCGCTACTTATAAGCGCGCTGTTGTCCTCTCTACTCCAAGGCTTTATTATACTTGTCTAAGTCATTGATCGTCTGCGACACAAATACCTTGAGCTCTTGCATCAGAGCGTTGGCCTCAACCAAAAGACTTCTAAACAACTGGAAGGCTCGGCTCGCGCCGATCATGGTGTAGTGGGAAACTAGTCCGAAATATCCATGGGCTAGTTCACAATATTCTATATTATTAAGCCCCCTCTAGTAAGGCTTTCCGCCCCCAAAGCAATATAATATTTTGGATGTCACATCGCCCCCACGTATAGATTAGAACGTAAGCGAGGGGAAATGATGTGAGATGGACATGTGTCACTTGGCAAGTAAGCCTTTCCTTGGGTATCTCGTCTTATAACAGGTGAAGGTGAGGTGTTCCCGCCCTAGCCACCTATATCGCTTATCCTCCGTTCGTCCGCAGAGCAGCTTGCTTCGCCATCCCGGGCAATATATAACTTCCAGGTCAAATGCCGAGAGTTGTGTGAACAACATTTGGGAAGGTTTCCCGCGCTCAGTGCTAAACCTAAGGTGATACTGTAGTATTCTCTGCTTCATCAATGGAGGCTGCGACCTTGTCCACGTCGACCTTGTCAGCTCCAGTGAGACAGATAGCTCTGGGGCACGAATAGGACTCTGTGTTTGTATAATCGGCGGCAGCAGTAAGAAGCAACCCCAGACCGAAAAACACGGCAGCTCCAATCAGCTCACAATTATCATAGCCACTGAGCTTGCAGATTGACCATCCAAGACCACCGCAGCCGACTTGACAGGCAACTCTAATAAAAGCCACGATAGGTCAGGTATGCAGGTTGATAGCAATAACCTATAACACTCACGTGTACTTGCTCGTGCCTGCACTGTAGATGAACTGTTCCATACTTGACATGCTGTTTGATGCCAAGCAGCACAAGTATGCTTTGATTGCATCCCTACATGGTGGAAAAGGGGTGTAGTCTCGGAGTTGCCTTCGATATTGATGGATGACGGCGATAAGCTTTACCTCGATTGTGAGCTCAAGTGTGTGAGTATGTTAGACCATAGGTTTGTGATGGTAAAGTGGGACAGTCGTGCGCGAATGTATTGTAGGCAGCAGTGTCATTCATGCATCGGATAAATCAGCATCTCCATCATAACGTGATCCACAAGCACGAACGTGTGCCTTGTAGTATTAGAGCCAGAACTGCAAACCGGAACGACAAGACGTATAGTACAGTACTCTGTAGAAGAATAAATGACGACTCCGACCGGCACACCGAAGGCCTCAGTTGGATTACTTAAGAACGAGACGCACAATATAAGTAAGTATTAAACTACGCCAATGCTTATATCCAAAAACAATGCATTGTATTCCAGGATCGTAGTATTCCAAACGCCCTTTCTATAAATTTATACTGCTACACCTGCTGGCTATGCAAAGCCCTATACAGGCACTCCGACAGAACGTTAATTGTTGAAATTTGTCCAACCTCTCAGACCTGAGTCGCATGGCATGCATCCGGGCCCTGTCTCGAATTCAGACTTTGGATGGACACGGCAGATTGGGGGTTTTTGTCTCGTTCACTCATGTCACTACCCAGTAGGATTGGTGCTTCGAAAGAGGCGTAATTTCTGGTCGGAGGGGAGGATTCATGTCTATAGATATCGCTTGGTGATGGTGACCTCTTTGACTTGGTATAAAAGGTCCAGAAAGAGGCCAGACAGGCAACCACAATGGCTATTGACACAATCAGATGATTCCACAGCAGCCGTCGTGTCATCGGGGTCAACTCACCGACACAGATTTCAAGCGCATTCCAGAAGCCTAGCCAGATCGGGTCTATGATGCTCATATCTGATACGCTGAGAAATAGCCGTAATAGCGCGATGATGATGATAAACGCCGTCAAGAAGCTAACTCCGATTAAGGCAAGCTTTCTGGTCAGGTTCACTCGAGCCCTCCACATGACGTTACCGGAAAGAATAATGACTGGCATAGTGCACCTTGGTCAGCGAATCCTGAATTAAGAGCGAGCATAGTTCGTTAAGAAGGGCTACACATACTGGCTCCGTCCGACACAATGTCCAGAGACGTCGCTACTCTCAGCCTCACCTGTTGGGAGTGCATCGCGCTGGCACTTGCGCAAACCTCTGTCGATCCCATTGTTAGCAGCCCGAGTCGGTCACGCAGCTGGAGGAGACGGCAACTGACCAATACTATACTCGAGAGAACTCATCTCACACTTATAGTCCAGGCAGCCCAATGTTCCCCCATAGCAGGCAATGACAAGTACCAAAACCACCCACCAAAGGATCTGTTGTGCGCGATATCGATTTCCCAGTTGCCGGAAGAAAAACACAAACGATAGCTTGATCAGCCATAAACCGGTGAAGGAGAGCAGGTAAGCAGAGAGCTGTCCGTTGAGGTACCGTTTTTGCATCCATTCGATATTAGCTGGCACCTTCGAGAAATCAATAGTGGTAGGGCTTTTGGCGAGAGAAATCACTTCGTACATCTGCTTGTAGAACGAGGACCAAGTGATGCCATTGCCCAGCGATAACAGCCATGCCACCAGGATCAGGACGTCACTCGTGTGCCACTTGCGGTCAATGCGATATTGGAGGGTGAGCCGGACGAGGATGAAGAAGAAGCTGATGGTCAGACAGACCCAGAGAATGGTCTATGGGTGTGGTTAGCTGGAAAGCACAGTCGAAGAAGTCTGGATAAGGGCATGGCTTCAAGGCATACCACAAATGTGACCTCATCAATGGTAGAGTTACGAGTCATTCTGCCAGAGTTTCTGTGGCGGGTTGAAGACTACAGAACACATTTTCTTTTCTGAACCTGCGAAATGGAGGGTGGCGGACGAGGTCCTCGAATATGCCCGTTAGTGATCACCAGGCTGCGCATCCCTGTTCAGATTTGTCCGCCTCTGGCGAGGGGTGCATGGAGGGGCTGATTCCAGCGCTGGTGAAGTCTGCAGTTGGATGCATGTCAGACAGTACGGATTAGGGTCAGACGGATTTGTATCGCTTGTTTTGCAAAGTACTTGTAAAGCACAGTCCCTGCACGGGGAAGGATTATCTTCATCAATCCTTCAATTAGATTCATGAATCAGCCTTGTGTGGGGCCAGAAAGCCCATCATCACGAAACTGCAGCCGTGTTCTTAGCACTGTTCGTTAGTGCTGACGGTTTACTCATTTCATGCGGGATCACCGTCGGGGTCGTGTCCAATGGAGATTCTCCGCTCTGACCTCCAGCCCCATACGCTAAATGACAGCACAGAAGGACCATATCACGGTTACATTCTGCTCTATAAATAAACAGCTCGCGGGGGGGATGTTCCCGGGGGTTGCTGGCGATAGTATTTAGACGGAAGGTTGATCCTGGAAGTATCTGATAACAGCACATGGCGGAACCAACTGTTCGATGCGCCTTATAGACAACTGTTTTGTCCGCACCAATGGACACGCTCAGTATTGCCGCTAATGCATCTTGTTAGACGAGGAGCCTGCCGAAAATAACCCGGACCGCGGATTCGATAATTCGTGTCTTGATGAGGTGAGATCAAAGATAAGCAGGTCGGACTACCAGAAGATGAGAGACAACGTCACTATGCTTGGTTGAGGCATATGTCCAGGTTTTGAGCTGTTTTGTTTCTTCCATTTCAAGTATATACCCACTACCTTATGCTTCTGCGATCTCCTGAAGGATCCTTTGATCCTCCCGGCTCCCGTCGATCATATTAGTGTAGTACATGATGGCACCTAACCGAGCGTAGTTAACCTCACGGTTTATACGTGTTATGCTAATAGTAAATACGCCCACGGATCCCCAAATTGCTGGCACTGTTGGCTGCTATCTGAGGACAACTAGTAGTCGCTCCTGTGTCACCCTCATCGAGTGTTGTGCGAATCAATCCAACCTCAATAACGGCTACCTCAAGAATGACAGCAGTAAATATCCACACCTAAAATCTATCAGTCATTCTCCCCATGCGTGACACATCAGGGACTCAGGGATATAACACATACTTTTCACCAATCTGTACAGGCACAGCAGTAGGAGAAACTCCTAGCACATCGCCCATCCTGGCCAGATCTGGATCGTGAGTCTGGTTGTTTCACTTTGCCATCATCCACAGCCCCACAGTTTGCCAACGCCTTGGAAAATTCTTGGTAGATATCACGCCCAGGCACCGAGCCAGAAGCTGCCAGATAACATTCGTTGTGCCCAGATCTAATGTTAGTGCCTTGCAGGAAAAGGCGCAAAATTTGTAGATAAAGTTTAACGATGCCGACAACATGGCAGACAGGCCAAGTTGGAGTTTCTCAGTATAGTACCCGGTCTGAAGTGTAACATCATATTACTACAACCGTTCATCCTCGTCGAAGTGATCTCATTCGTCCGTGTGCAGCCAGTCGGGCTGTGTTGTGTCCCGCCTCTGCGTGAGGTCTTACATTGACGGCATGCTGTGCACCAGGTTAGGCCGTTCATAGAATAGTTCAGAAGAGTGGCATGACAGGACAACAGTTGTTTCTATTTTTAGAAGGTGAGTAAGGCTTTCATGGCGAGCGGCGTATATAGGCATTATTGCGAGGTTGGGTGTTCGAGTCAGTCATACGTTGAATGCTATTAAGACGATGAAAGGGGAAAGGAAATCCAGCACGTCCGAAGAATGCTTGATTCAAAGTGGCAATTTCCTGGTCTACGAGTACCCCACACCCCACATAGCAGCGCCGTGCTTACCAAACTAGGGGAGAGCTTATCAGATGTCGTTGTATTAGAGGTATTGTATAACTCGACTGACTTGCTGCCAGTCTCTACCGAATACCTTATACAGGTGCTGCCGCTTCTATATAGAGAGTACATGAGTACTCCGTATGGGCTCCGGGAGACTTGTTGAGTTCTGACTGATTGTTTACTGGGAACACCGGCTACTCCCGGACTATTCTGGCTGGTGTTTAATTCCTTCCCTATTCTCTGGTTGAAATCGCGTATTAAGAGACACCTGACAAGGTAACCCCTGAGCTGGCCGACCCGAGCCTGCCTGAATCATATAAGCACGCTCCCCAAAAATAGTATTCAGCCCATGAGCAGGATGCCTCTGATCCCACTCCGTATATTGGTCTTTGAAGTCAAATTCACGAACGGTCATAAGAAGTGTGACTCGAATGTCGAGGAGGGCTAGCGTCTGTCCGATGCAGTCTCGGGATCCGTGCTCGAATGGCCTCCAAGCCCCGGGTGGTGGGTATAAGGGGTGACCCGGGTCAACGAGCCAACGGTCAGGGATAAAAGCATGTGGATCTGGCCAGGTATGGGTGCTGCGGTGAATCGCACTGTGGACAATCCATATTGCAAAACCTGCCGTTGGGTAGGTGGTACCGGTGTGGTGGTCACGGAGGGAGACGTTAGAGCGACCGTCCCGGAGGCCATTTGCGGGTGGGAAGAGGCGGAGTGTTTCTTTGACGACAGCCAATGTGTATGGAAGTTGATTGATGAGTTCTGGGCGTTTGCGGAGTAAGTTGGGAGCGTTCGAAAGGTCCGTGCTGAAAATCTTGTCATGTTCTGCGCGAATCTTGGCTAAAGCTGCTGGATGTTTCGATAGGAGGTAAAGGCAGTACATGATTGTCACGGCGGTTGAGTCATGCCCGACAAAGAGGAACAGTCGAATCTGGGTAGTGGCCCAGGCCTTGAATTTGGGGTCGAGTGTTGACCCTGCGACTTGTCTTGTCTTCATGTACTCTGTGATGACGAGATCCATGATAGATTTGGAAGTAGACGAGCTTGTCGCGCCTTGTTGTCTCCATTTCTGATATCGCTTCTCCAGTTCGATCCCAATATAGTGGTTCATCGTCCGTCCGTTATACCACTGCTTGAACAGGCGCACAGGATTCACTCGACTGAAGTGATTTCCTGTTTCAATTTGACACTCCCGGTCTATCGTATCCCGCATCGCAGCTGCAATTGGATGGAATTTTCGCTGGCTTATAAACCGCGTGTTCCTGTTGAGCATATTAATTGATGTAGCGGGAGCTGGCGTGCAGGCGAGCGCCTTACATTGC
Source organism: Aspergillus bombycis (assembly GCF_001792695.1). NCBI lineage: Eukaryota > Fungi > Ascomycota > Eurotiomycetes > Eurotiales > Aspergillaceae > Aspergillus > Aspergillus bombycis. Next base: position 268,785 of record NW_019170041.1, on the reverse strand, counting down.
GACATTTCCGATGATATCCATCACGTATTTACAAGTGATCTCGTCTAAGAGAAAGGTGTCGCCTGTCTTTGCCAGGTCTCGCAGGACATCAACGTACACTTCCACCTCTTGGAGAATATACGGAACATAGCTCATGACTGACCGCATGCTAAAGCCATGGCTAAAGAGCTCTCGTCCACGTTTCCATTCTGCGCCATTCCTGTCAAAAAGTGTTGGTCCACCAGTCATTGGAGTTATAAATGCGCCCAGGGCATCCGGCTTGACAAGGTCATAGGTTTGACAGGCCTGAACAGCGAGGTCTGGTGAGGTTACAACGAGGGTTGAGAAGCCAAATGGCCAGGTGTCCATATAAAAGCACGTATCTAGTCCTGATTCGGAGGCAAGGAGTGCAAAAGACATTGCCTCTTGGGCATCTTTTGGCACCTTTCTCATGAACCTCGCAAGTACCGGGAGATTTCCAAGGGCTGGATTCCAGGGGAGCATGGGCTAACAGAGATGGATTGTTAGATGCGAAGTTCGTCATTTAAATGGCGGCGACTTGGGTTAGAACTGTACCATTCCTTTCTTCTTGAGGCGGTAGAAGCACAGTCGTACCTTCACCAAGGTGTAGAAGAACGAAGCTAGGTAGAGTAATGCCATAGGCACGATTATGCGGCTTGCGAGCCATTTCCACTCGACTTTCTGGCTCTCCATATCTGATTCGAGCCTGTCTCTCGCGATTTAACAAACAGGGAGGGAAGGGGAATGCTACGAGGGCTTCAAGGATCGAGGGCGGAAAATAGGAAAAGCCAGCGATGGGTCAAGGCAAAGAAAGTTGGTTATGAGAAGGATCACAGGCAGGATATATAAGGACAAGTAGAGAGGAAATAGGTAACCTATAAATATTACTACTATAGGTTGAACAAAGGAAAGGGCTAGCAGGGATAAAGCTCCTCCGTGCCTCTACGTTCAGCGGTCGGACATGTTTGTGAGGATAACCCCGGGTTACTATAAGCTAAGAGAAACTGCCAGATGGATTCGATGAATAACAAGCTGCTTGGGTTAGCTTACGGATTTCTAGGGTAGAACAATAAACAAGTTCGTCAATGCTTTTGTCTCATGTCAATCAATCAATGGGTCTATGTCACGGTTATTACGCTCTGATTAGAGCACGTTATCAACATTTATCCAGTACAGCTCACGGTGGTGGCTGCTCTCCGTTTCGCTTGAATCCAAACAAACTTGTTTCCTGTCCATATCGCGCCATCAAGAAGAAATCATCTGACCACCTTACATACGCTCACGTCGACGGGGAGCGGACCGGATGATGTTGTCAACGCGCAGAAGAAGCTACAGAGGGTCCAGGTTAGCTGTGTTGTTACTAGAAAAGAAATGCCCGATAAAATTCCTTACCTCTGATGCCTCCGATGCGGAGGAAACCACGGCCTTCTTCAGCTTGTAGCTCTCCACAACGCCCAACTCCCGCATGTCAGCAATACCGCCACCGGGGGTCAGCAAGTCGAGGCCAGAGCTGGTCATGCCGTTGTTGATGGCCTGTCGTAGTCGGGTCACGAGGTCACTGGAGTCCAGACCGGCATTGTCGGCCAAGATAGTGGGCAGTTGCTTAAGAGCAATTGCGAAAGAGTCAACAGCCAGCTGCTTCTTGCCCGTGGTGTTCTGAGCGGCTTGCTCAACAGCCTTGGACATGACCATCTCTGCGCAACCACCACCCAGAGTGACACGAGGGTCCTTCACGGTCTGAGAAAGCACGGCGAGGGCGTCGTGGAGAGAGCGCTCAGCCTCGTCAAGCAGCTGCTCCGTAGCACCGCGGAGCACGATAGTGCATGCCTGACCGGCAGCCACGCCGGAGAACTTAAGCAGAGTATCTTCGCCGATGATGACCTCCTCAATAACGTCGCAGTGGCCCAGCTTAACCTGCTCGGGGTGGTCGAAGGTCGATGCAATCTCACCACCAGTGACCAGAGCCAGACGTTCCACACCGTCAAAGTCTGCGTGTTCGATAGACATAATACCGGCCTCAGTGAACAGCTGTTCGGGCCAGTTATAGATCAACTGACGGTTAACGAAACAGTTGATACCATGTGCCTTGATGCGGTCAACCTTAGCCTTCATCTTCTCACGCTCCGCCTTCTCCAGCTCCGCCAGCTTGCCGGTCGAGTCGACCTTAACCCGGGCACCGAAAATCTTAACCTTATCCGTGTCCATGGCTGTGTTGGCGACCAAAATCTTGACGTTCTCCAGACGCTTGGGCTGGTTGACACCAATCTTCTTGTCAAGAATGAAACCCTCGTCGAGGTAGGAATCACTAAGCTTTCCACCGGCCTTCTTGATGATCTGGATGTGACTCAGGTCGGTGGAGCCCTTGAGGCGGAGGACTGCATCGCAGGCGAGGGTGGCGAAGTGTTCACGGTCCTGGGCCAGGACCTTGGAGCTGAGGGTGGTACGAGCGATGGAGTGGAGGTCTTTACGGAAAGACTCCATGTCGGCACTACGGTCGACAGCAGCCTTCGCGAGGGCGTCAAGAGCGGCCCGGCTGGCTATCCGGTAACCATCAATGATAGTCTGGGGGTGGATTTTGCGGTTCACCAACTTCTCGGCCTCACGCAGCAGCTCGGCTGCCAACACGGTCACGGACGTTGTGCCATCACCAACTTCGTCATCTTGGACTTTTGAGATGTTGACCAAAACCTTGGCTGCAGCGTTGTCGAGAGCGATGGCCTTCAGGATTGTAGCACCGTCATTTGTCACGAGGATCTCACCGGTCGACCTGGATAGCTATTAGTGACATGCCCACCATCACAGCCCCGCATCTCCGAATCCAGTCCCACGTACGCTGACTGGAGGATCTTGTCCATTCCCTTAGGACCCAAAGTGCTCTTCACCAGGTCACCGACGGCGATGGCGCCAACGAAGGCGGAGAGACGGGCATTCTCTCCCTTCTCTTCGATGACATCGTCCGCAAAGATCTGCGTAGGATTGGCAGACGCCTAAGAGCGGTCAGCATAAGAGAGAATCAAAAAATAGAAATTGAAAGACGACAGCGTGATCAACTGACCATTATGGATAGTAATTAATGTGAAAGATGGCTACCGTCAAGGGGAAGACTGGCAGCTCGTTCAGGGGGGTTGGATGGGGGGGAAATTTGGCGGACAGTTCAATAATGATTGAATACTGCGGGACGTCCAGAAAAGTTCGCGATGTGGCCCGAGCTTAAAAGCTGCCGCAGACCGCCTGCAACTGCTTCCCTCCTCCAACCAGCATTCGCTCCCATTCCTTTCCACAACTCTCTCAATCCATATTTAATTCTCTCGGAATGGCGGCAGAAGACGAGAAGTCGCAGCCTTTATCCAATAAAAGACCGCACTCCGCGGTAGACGGCAATGAGGATGATGGTGCGCTCAACCTCGAATTGAGAAACCAAACGAGCACAAGATGCTAATCGTAACTCACTCCAGGTAACGACTCTTCCTCCGATGATGACTTCGGTCCAGCTCTCCCGTCTGCAGATGCGCCGAAGAAGAAGCGGCGCAAGCTCCCCTTCGAGAAAGTCTACGTGAACGCCCTGCCCGCATCGCCGCGTTACTCCAAGTCGCTCATGCACAAGGACCAATTGTCCTTTGTGACGATAACACCGCACACAGACTTTCTAATTACGTCGTCTATTGATGGGTTTGTGAAATTCTGGAAGAAGATGGCGGTTAGTGTTGAGTTTGTGAAGGAGTTCCGTGCCCATAATAGCGAAGTGAGGGGCGTCAGTGTCAGCGCGGATGGTAGGAGCTTTGCGACGATTGGAGCCGACAAGACAGTGAAGCTGTTTGATGTGGTTACATTCGGTATGTCAACATCGACAGAATATCAGACGGGAGCTACAGCGAACTAACTACTGGATACAGACTTGCTCTCTATGCTCACGCTCGAGTTCACCCCCCGCTGTGTCTGCTGGGTCCATCGCCGAGGCGCCTCATTACCACTGCTGGCAGTGACCGACGAAGGCAGCAGCACGATCCAAATATTCGACGGCCGAGGCGAAAGCCCAAACCCCCTCCACACCGTAAAGTCAATCCACCGAAATCCGGTAGCTGCAATCGCCTTCAACGATGCGTACGACTGCGTCGTCTCTGCCGACGAGTCCGGCATGATCGAGTACTGGCGAGCGGGGGATTTCTCGTTCGAAAAGCCTGATAACGTCTTCGAACTAAAGTCATCCACCAACCTCTTCGAGTTCAAAAAGTCCAAATCCACCCCAACATCCTTAACAATCTCCCCCTCCGGCGAACAATTCGCCGCCTTCTCCTTCCCCGACCGCCAGGTCCGAGTCTTCGACTTCGCCACAGGCAAGCTCTACCGCAAATACGACGAATCCCTCTCCACTATAACCGACATGCAACAGGCTGGCACAGCAATCCACCAACTGGACGAGCTCGAATTCGGCCGCCGCCTCGCCGTCGAACGTGAGCTCGAAAACCCCATCACCCAACCTAAAATCAACGTCGTCTTTGACGAATCCGGCCACTTCATCCTCTACGGCTCCCTCTACGGCACAAAATGCATAAACACCTACACCAACCGCGTCGTGCGCGTCTACGGCAAAGACGAGCCCTTCCGCTCCCTCAACCTAGCAATGTACCAAGGCCAACCGCAAAAGAAAGGCCTCGTAACAGTCTCCATGGCCGCAAGTTCCAACCCCCTCCTACAAGAAGCCGAAGAGCGCGACCCCATCCTTGTCAGCACAGGCTTCGCCAAAGTCCGCTTCTACCTCTTCACCAACGAAACTGAGGTCTCCAAATCCTCCCGCGACATCCAGAACGAGAAACCCACCCAAACAACCACCGGCCGCGAATCCGCCGAGAAGAAATCAAACGAACTTGGCACCTCCGCTATCCTGCACACCACCATGGGCGATATCCATCTCCGACTATTCCCGTCCGCCGCGCCCAAGGCCGTCGAGAACTTCGTGACCCATGCCCGCAACGGCTACTATAATAATACCATCTTCCACCGTGTGATCCGCAAGTTCATGATCCAGGGTGGAGACCCGTTGGGCGACGGGACCGGCGGCGAGTCGATCTGGGGCGGGGAGTTCGAGGACGAGTTCTCCAGTTTGAAGCACGACAAGGCGTATACTTTGTCCATGGCTAATGCTGGGCCGAATACCAATGGAAGTCAGTTCTTTATTACGACGGAGAAGACACCATGGTTGGATAACAAGCATACTGTGTTCGGGCGAGCCGTGCAGGGATTAGATGTCGTGCATAAGATCGAGAATACGAAGACGTTTAAGGAGAAGCCCGAGCAGGATATCAAGATTGTGAGTATCACTGTGTCTTGATTTTGGAGGTTTATTGTTGCTTTCGCCTGGTAGCGCGGTATTGTTTTTCTTTCTTCCTTTGTTTCAGGAAATTATATATCTCAGATAACCTTACGAGACCGCTTGTTGGAACCATATAAGATATTTTCAGGATCTAGCAAAATTACATTAAGGTCCTGTACTGCAGGCGAATATACCTAATTTACAGTCAGCCGGCAACATGTCACATCCAGGCAAGCAATTCATTGATCTCATGCTGGGTGAGACGAGGAGACATCATGAAGAAAGGAAAGACATGTCCAGGCAAATATAAGCGATGAAGAAAGACGACCCAGCCTCCACGGAGGAAAAGATTACTATGTTCTGCCAAAGCCATGCAACGCAGGTCAGAAGACATGTACACACCATATGGTATCATGTACGGAAAATTTGTACGAAATTGGTCCAGGTAGTGGAAAGAAAGGAAGGAAAAGGAAAAGCCAGCCGAGCACGCAAAACGCCGGATACAAATGCGAGATTAGCAGGAGCGAGCATCGATAACACAAGAGTAGCATAGACGCATTGGAGGCATTACATCGTGCCCGGGAGCTTTTGTCTATGCAACCGCCCTATGGAAAATTCACTAGATGCTGTGTTCGAATACGCTCTGCTTGGGAAAGAGTGGATATGGTAAAAACAGGGTAGACCCAAGCATCACCGGGTTACTTCGCGAGTTTCGACATCGCCTACGTCCGCGGACGGCGGAGTCCTTTGGAGACGTGATGGACGAGGTCCAGGAACGGCAACTTCGGTGCGAGAGCTGCTGGCCACGGAATCTGTGTTAGCATATTCATCATGGTTGATGGGGCTTGGAGCCGGCATGAATTGGCCCGGCTGTTTCGGACCGGGACTGGCATTTTGACCGCGGCTATAGAGAAGTCCGCTGTTGCTACCGCTGTTGCTGCCACTGCCCGCGTGGTAGAGGTTGGGGTATTTCGCATCGTGGCGGCGCTTAAGCCACATTCCCACGATCGCGATTGCAGTGAACCCAACGGCCAGGACAATTACCATGATAACCCATTGGTAATGTGTCGACCACCTAGAAAGGTCAGCAAGGGAGTGACAAAGGGCGCGGAAAAATATATTCCGCCAGTTACATACCAGGATTTGGGGGCGGGATAGGAATTTTGTGATTTGGCGGTAGACGCTGACGTTGATGTTGATGGTGACGCCGCGGCAGTGCTTGCCGATGCGGCAGTACCCTTGTTTTGGCCTCCGGATGAGCAAAAGTCGCTATACCATGTCTGCAATTTTGTGCGGTCGTCTGCGTTGGTGCAGGTGTCGGAGCATGTCCCGTCCGCGGAGTTATGGAGCTGAGTGATCAACGACGACTGGCAAAAGCAAGAGACATAGGTCGAGCGGTCACTCGATTGGGCTGTCGGAGGTACACAGCCAGTCTGGGCTTGTTGGAGGATGGAGCAACTCAAGGCGCACGAAGGGAAGCTATCCGATGCGGCAGTAGGTATCAGAGTGGTGTCATCGTCGGCACGGACGGAAAGCGAAAGAACGAGGGTAATCAGGAGGAGGTGAAGGAGTCGCGATGTCGACGGGACATTGGCAGTCCAGGCCAATGGCCAACGTGCCATGGTGACGAGTAGTAGAATTGCAGTGGAGACCGTCGGAGTAGACGTAGACCTCACAGGAACAGGCGGCCCACCATATCTATATAGGAAAGAAGCGAGAGTCGAAGGAAGCGAGAGCGGGGAGTTCGGAAAGGCTCGACGGTGAGAGAACGAGAGGCACAGGAGTTATATTACTGCGAAGTCACCTCCCGGAGAGTAGGTGGTCATGCGAGGGAGGACCAACGAATAAACGAGGGTGCGGTATGAAGAAAAGTGGAGGAGGAGAAGGAAGAAGGAATGGAAGAGAGAGGGAAAAAGGCAACGCGTGAAGAAAGGGAAAAGGGAAAGTGACTTCTGGAGGTTGAGTAAAAGAGGGTCCAGAAGGAGAGGGAAAAAGAGTCCAGACAAAAAATCACTCCACCGGGCTATTCCGCTTGCGGCCTGAGGACGCCCAAATCACTGGTTTTTTGACTTTTTCTTCTGATTCTACACGACGAACAAGTAATAATTACCCCAGAATCCGATCGTCATTCTGGATATGATTCCCTTCTGTCGACTGTATGTGCTACACACACATGTACATCCATATCCATCATAGATGATCCCTTGAGAACCCAATCGAACGGAAACCGGGAATTGGACAAGATAAGCAGAAAAAAGATCCCCACTCCCCTTACCTCATACCCGTAATCCTATTTCTGATCACCATTCCACTGACATCAAACAACTGACAGTTCAATTTTGCAACTCTCGATCCCAGGAATGTTCAGACTCTCCGCCAAGTGCTTGGGTTACAACCAACCGCTTGCGTCGTGCGACCGGATGCGTCGACGTTGGCCATGTCACAATGACCCATCCCATGCAACTATTTTCCAATAATCCCGTGGCTCCACACGCTGAGCCGAGGGAAATTAGAAAACACCAAAAAGCACCGACCCCATCAGAAGCGCCGGGCAAATGAAATCAAACGAGAAGCGGGGGCAGTGCGGAAATTATACTAAATCTTCGAGGGTCCCCAACTCTCTAGCGCCCTGCGCTTCTGAACAGGTGCATCGGTAGTGTATATCTATTATCAGGTTGTCTTGGATTTATTTTTGGCTCGTGCCTGTCGAGTAACCTTAACACTGCTAGGATCCACGGATCGTCCTCACATGGTTCCTGATCTTCGATGAACCTCTTGATCCGTCACGCAAGGGATATCGCTAGGGGAATGTGTCACTGGCTTGACAGATTCTGTTGCTGGCTACCGGCTCTCGTGGTCGTTTCATCTGCCGCCCGGGTTACAACGGTGACCATCGGTGGACGTTTTATCCCGACCATATTAAGTTGCACTATTGCGCCTCAGTGTTACCTCTCTTTTCTCTTTTCACTGTGTCCGAATTCATCCTTTTTACTATCCTTATCGTTAACACAGGCAAGCCCCCGGTGCGACATGTATGTCTTCTTCACCCTTTGACAGAAATATAAAATAAAATTACAAATACATCAACCAAGTGGTCAACCCGAATTAAAGCCGAACAGAGCCGAAAGCCCTATAATCAAAACTCGACATTGTAGTTTACAATTCTTAACTTGGGGTAAATAACTCTTGCAATATACAGGCCCAATGGACGTGGCCTCACAACTAATTGAACATTTTCCTATTTAACATGTTCTTGCCGCTCAGCCGTAAGAAGATATATATATCTAGTGTTACTATATCTCGGCACACGTTGCCCTAGTAGCAGTTGAACCCAAAAACAATGAGGTTCATAGCCGTTAGGGATATGTTTCAGATCTTTGTTCTTAATGCATAGAATGCATGAGTGGAGCGGCGCAAGAATAGCTCTGACGTGGTGCGACATCGCTTCGAGACACTCGGCCATGAATACAAGAACAAAGACATGGGTAACAAATTGTTCATTTAGTACATTTCTAGTTCATAACGTCATAAAAGTACGTTAATTCATCATGTCCAAACGTCACCGGTAGATTTTCCCATCCTCTGGTACTCCCACCTCCCCGCTCGAGAAACTACAATGTCCCTCCCCGTCCGCATCGACAGAGGTAACCCCCCACTGCACTCTCATCTGCTCCGCTCCCAACTTCCCCTCCTCCTCCTCCTCCTCCTCCACATACGCACTCCCCTTAAGACTCAACGTAGGATGGCAAGCTGCCGCAATAGCCAGGCTACAACTCCCCGCCACGGGCATCCCGGATTCCAACCGCCGGAAACTGAACCCGACCAGCCAGGCCATCATCACCACCCCCACAACGATCGCGCTCACCATAGCTGGAGGAGAGTAGCCGCACGTAATAACGTCCCGCGTGGGGTTCCGTTGTAAGTCCTCGGTGTACGACTCAATCCCGACCAGGAACAGACTCTGCGAGATGAGCCAGTGGAGAATGGCGGAGAAGGTCAACGCCGGGACCGCGAAGCGGTAGGGGAGGGAGAGGAAGTAGCTGCTGCGTTGGGCGTTTTCGGGGGTACCGGAGACACGCAGACCCTTGCGGTGGTTGGCATATCGGCTCCATTCCGCTGCAAGGGTCATGGCGGTGAAGATGGCGTTGAAGGTGAAGTAGATCATCGAGAAGAGCAGTTGGGGGGTGTTTGCGATAAGGGCGTTGGATATGAGTGAGGTTACCCATCCGGTCCCTGTGATTAGGGTCTGGGCGTTGACGGCACCGAGGCCCATCGTCCAGGTGGTCGATTTATCCCTGATACTCGAAACTCCGAATGCACAAAGGGAGATGACGGTGACGATGGCGACGGTATACCTGAATCCCTCGGGTCAGCACAACAAGGAGAGGTGCAAAGAAGTACAAGGCAACACCTACGAGACAAGTCCAAGCAGGTAACGCTTGCCTGAGACTGCTGTGTGCCATCTCTTTGGCGTGCTATTGAAGGTCGACGACTTGTAACTCGGTCGGTAGGGCCGCCTTTTCACGGATTCCGCAGTGAGGAGACATTGGCCCCGTGTAAACTCGTCGGGTCTCTGCATGAAAGATGCGACTGCATCTCCTGTTGTCAATATAGGCTTCGTCGTCGCACTTATAGCTGTATATCCAATGATGATTGCCTTCACCAGGTTGAATGCAACCACGATAATCGCTAATGGGAGGCTGTATTCTAGCTTGCAGCGTTGCGGTGGGCGCTCCGCAAGACAGTATCTGACTCGGTAGCCGTACACGTACCAATTATTCTCGGAAACTTGGTCCTTCACGTCTGGAAGAAGTTGACTACAAGTCCTATATTTTGCCTGTTTTTGTGATGAACAAATCCACTTATACGGGTCTGAAGCTTGAGCTGCGAGATTCTCCACCGGCAGAAAGGTGGCCTGCTGTTGGACTGACTGGTACTGGCCTGCTTGATCGGTATCATTGGTCACAAGTATCAGACTCCCATAGGTGGTCTGGAAGTCCGTCGCATATGCATTAATGCACTGAGACATATCGAGGCGTTGAAGGGTCCCATTCTGCGCTTCGGCATGCAGCCGGAGTAAGACGTCGTTGGCAGTGTCTCCATCGTGGGAGGTGATATTTTGTACATCCAGTTTGTCAAAGCCCTCTGGTCCAATGAATACTCGGTAGGAGTTGGCCGAGGTAATGGCGAAGATGGTCGAGTTGTATCTGGGATGTGCATCAGCGCTTTGAGGATTGAGAAACTAGTTGGCGAATGCAGCCTTACACTAGATGGAGTGGCAGAGATGACAGAACCAAGCACAACCACAAAACAGCCCGTCTTTTAGATACCTGTCGTAGATTTCGGATACTAGGCACACCTATGTCGACCCATCTACCCTTACCGTGAGCACAGTCTATATCCTTCCTGGTCGGTACGGATAAACATTGCTATACAGATACTCAGCAAACCAAGCTGTGCATGGAGATGAGATAAGACACCGACGGACCATGCAGTAATTGCTTGCGCCTAATAGACTCGTACTGAGGATATTGATGGCGAAATGCAGACCCGTACTCATATGCTGCACTTTCTCACAATTTCCGTCATACAGAGTCCCCCGATTTTGCTCTACCTTATGGTGCACAGCAGCCCATATGACAAAACCGAGATTGAAGGCCAGGACGAGGACGCTCGCAAACGACGCCAATACAAGGGTGAATCTCCATCCAGAATACCACTCGTTTATTCGCGTTCGAAAGGATCTGTGGACTTTCAAGGGGAATTGTGACTTGCTTTCTTTATCGCTATGGTCGAGTGTTTCGTCACTGTGGGGCGAATCGATCATTCTATGGGATTCATCATCTTGCTCCATGCTGTTGCTTGCAGAAGCGACCGTGCATGAGAGATGGTGTAAAAATGAGGGGAACGTAGCGGAGAAGTAGTTTATCCCTTGACGAGGCTGTGTTCGGTCAGATTTTAGTCGAGTTGGGACAATCAATACTCTGCATTTTCTGTGTTCAGCAACCTCTAACCCCCATGAACCCTACTTCGAATCTGCAGTGAGTTCTGCTCGGACAACATGTCATACTGCGATACATTTGTTTAATCTAATGAGTAGTATCGGTCGGAACCATGGTCGAAGTGCAGATGATACGAAATGCATGCCATGTAGACTCGCACTCGCATCTGGCCCCCAAATTGCTAGCAATGTAGGGTTTCGAGGTGACCTTCAGGCTCACGATCTAAGGTTGGGGTAGATTTAACCCCATGTATTATATATTAGTACCATTCAACTTAGTATGTTCTTTTATCATGCGGCCTATCTTACCAGAGGCGCTCTTGTTGCCTACTTTTACAGTCTTGCGTTGTATCGTCGATCTCATTGATCCTCAGTGGGTTATTTAATCGGGTTGGATTTCCGAGATAGTGTTCTACATGGTATACATAATCCTTCTGGTCTTTCTTCCTTGGGACTTTAGTATATAATAAAGCTATTCGTTCCCTGATAAATGTCACTGTTTTTGAGATTCAACTCGGTAATATATAGAGAGTCTCGCAGGGGAGGGATTGTCTGTATACTGGAGGCACTGCATATACCACCCATATCTCCATATGGCAGGGTGTTGTGTGTTGAGAAAACAGGAAAAGGCTGCGTGACCCATTTGGCTCTGTGATGTAAATTCACTTTCCTGATATATTGGACACTGACTCCCAGGAGGTATACTTCTGAAAGATCCAGTCAAGAGGCAGTCAAGTATTCTACTGCCCTGTTGATAAATTTGTAAGTCAACACCTCAAGCTATATAACATCGTCCAGGAAAGCCCTTAACAATCTTCCATTAAACGAGTATCAATCACTCCACACTATTAAAGGACAACAAACCTCAAACCAATCTTCTGTGCTATATAAACGCACCTACAGATACACGCATTTAAATGTTTAACCCTCATTACGATTTCCCATACTTCCATCAAACAACCCACCCAAACCGAACCAAACCAGAACCCTAACCCAAAAACACAGCCCCGGATGACATCAAGACCGACGAAACCTAGTCGCAGAGACCCCAGCATAGCCTCTCAATCTGGACCTTATACGCTCCAGGCTGTACAATCCTCTTTACTAAATACGGCAATCTCGCCAAGACTCGAACTCGTTCCACACCCGCTCGCACCGAGAGCTTATTTATCGTCGCGGCCTGGTCCATGTACTCAGTAGCGTGGTCCAACGATTTGCATACCCGCTCATCAATTCTCCTCTGTGGGTTCTTGGCGAGTAGATCTGACAGTTTGATCCAGGCAACGACTTAACGGACCTATTAGAGTGCTTGGTTGGGTCCGGTAAGGCTTAGAACGAGAAAAATGCGAGGTGCGAATACGAGATCCACCTATCGTGAAGCTTGGGGTTTGCTGCGATGTCATTGGTTGGTTGGGGATGGGTTTGGATGTATGAATATTTTGTATAGTGCAAGAGTTGGGATATAAAGGACTTCATGAGTTGCGAGAGTGTACTTGTTAGAACATATCAGTGCTTCAGATATTAAACAAGGTTGCCAACATCTTTTCCATCCCCCAATATCAAACCTCCGCAAAGATACCCCAATCAACCCTAACAATGGGCGACTCAATCTACTTCTACAACCCATCCCTTGCCGCCTCAATCCTCTTCACAATCCTCTACACCCTCCCCTTACTCTACCATACCTACCTATCCATCATCGCCCCATCCACAGGCCGCCGCCCCCAAACAAGCTACTTCATCCCCATCGCCATGGCGCCGCCACAGAAGTAGCCGCCTACGCCATCCGAGCCGCCAGCGTAAAACAACCCGACAACATCGGCCTCTACGCCACCTCCGCAACCCTCATCGTGGTGGCCCCCGTCCTCGTCTGCGCCAGCCTCTACATCCTCATCGGCCGATTGATCCGGTCCGGTGGTCGTGCCGCCCCCAGCCCGAACACCGAGACGAAGGAGCCGGTACTGCTGTTCGGGAGGATCTCGCCGTCTTGGATACCCCGGGTCTTTGTTACGTCGGACGTTATTAGTTTTCTGACTCAGGCAGCTGGCAGCGGGATTGCTTCGTCGAATGATTGGGAGGGCCAGGAGAAGGATATTGGTGTTGGGGTGCTGATTGCCGGGTTGGTGCTGCAGCTGGTTACATTTGCTTTTTTTCTTGTGGTGGTGGTTTGGTTTGATCGGTGGTCTCCTAGGGCTAGGGGAGAGTCGGAGGTTGAGTCTGGCGTGAGGTCTGTTTTGAATGGGATTTATGAGGCGGGGTCTTTTATTACGGTTCGTATATTTATATTTTCTATGATTTTTTGATCGTTTGAGGGGCTGCTAACAGTGTCTATTGTGTGCTAGATTCGACTGATCTATCGCGTTATTGAGTTCTCGATGGGTATGGATACTTATACCTGGACTCATGAGTGGCCGTTGTATGTCCTTGAGGCCGTGCCGATGTTGATGGCCATGATGGTTCTGGGTTGGTATCACCCCGCTAGGTGGCTTCCTGCTGGACTTGGTGCGAGGTCGAAGTAACTACTTGGTTTTGTGTGGTTCGATGGTGATGATGTTGTTAGACTGTGTCTTGGTTATGTTTGTTTGAGATTCTTGTCTGTGATGGGTCCCACATATATTTCACATTCTATACCATATTCAACGCAGATGTGTTCTCCATAGAGCTCGAGCTCGAACCTTCAAGCGAAGCTCTATCCAAGGTAATAAAGCGAAACTGCCACTCCACCAACCTACGTACCTCAGAAGGCAAGCACTCATAGATATCAAGACCCCTCTGCAGTAGCGGTAATTCCTCCTTCGGAAACATCAACAGCCTTGGTTCCTTCAGTATCCGAAACACGGGCCGCAACATAATGGAAGCGACCACAAAATGCAAAAACAGAAGACGCGAGACATAATTCCCCGGATCCAGGAATTCCATAAACTCCCGATTACTCATTCGCCCCCAGTCATCATAGAACTCCGTGAAAGCGACGAAGCCATCGCGCGCCGAGCGCTTCAATGAATCGTACGTATTGAACAATGCCCTGTAGGCGTTGCGGTGGCTTTCACACGATAACAATGGCTCGATGCTTTGTATGGTCTCGACTGATGTATTGAGATTCTCAGCGTCGGCGTATGGCGTGGGAGGGATTCGCGGTAGAGTGTTAGTAATGATGGCATCGTCTGTGAGCAATTTGAACATCTCGCTTCCTTTGTATTTGTTCAGGATCCGCCGTGTTATGATGCTGCAGCCTCGGACCATGATGGCGAAATCGACTAGCCCGTCTGCCATGTAGTGGGCCTGGAATGTGAGCGCATATACTGTGGCTAGCATTATGTCCAGCTCGGTTTTGTTGCATTGGTCTCCTTTGGCTAGCTCGTTGCTTAGCATTCTCAGTGCCTGGCCTTGGTGTGTGACGGCTAGAGTTTTGTATTTACTTCCATCTGGTATGACTAAGGAGAGATGGGTGGCTCCTAGACATAGGATTGCATGCATTAGGTGTGGACACTGTAGGTGTTAGAATTCACCCCGCTTTGTATTATAAGAATAGTCCTCTGGTGGGAAGCGAACCTTGTGTGCAGAAGCTGGAAGACTCGTCTTCCATAGATCTTCACTCCCAAAAGGGAGATACGGATATGCAGCTATCAAGAAGTGGTGAAAGGACCGTAAATCATCCGCAGTGAAGGTGTGAGGCAATACACGGTGCTGTGAGCTCAATTCCACTGCTGACTCTGATTGCGTTATAGTGTAACTCGACGAAGATTCATAGCTCCTTGGTAGTAGTTGCCTATGGCGGCCAAGTGGACTCGCATGTCGACGACGCAGCGACAGTTCATTGGAAGGGTATATACACGGCATGTTCCGGCCGATGCAGTTGGCACAGGGGTGAGGCTGCGTTTCTTGACACTGGTAGATATGTCAGCCCCGCAGCTTTCAAATCCATTGAGGTAAGTATTAGTTACCTTGACTCTTCGGGCCTTGCAGTTGAAGCAGCCATGACGCGATTTCGTATGAGGTCGTTTAATCCGATGCTGCTCTATCCGGACTCTAGGAATGGATCCTGATATGGAAAATGATGGGTGCGACGAACCACTCATCTGGAAACGTGCCAACTGAAATGAATATTCCATTCTTGTGCTGAGCGACTATCTCTGTCTTGTGTTAAGTTCAGTTTCAATGTCGTGGTGAACGGTGAAGATCTCGATAATGACGATGGCAGGCAACCAGTTTTCGGTCCAATACGAGGCGACAGCCAATCAACTGCTTCTGCTATAATTATCATGATTTTGCATAGATGTGTTAAGCATCGTTAAATGAATTATTCATAATCCTTAATTGCTTGACTATTGGTGGATATAGTAGTAAAGTCAACGGGACTTTCCAAGTCCTGGAATATTGGACTCGTGATCTACCTTACTCATGGGAAACAATCGATTAGAGTAACGTGAACTCTATCTGCCTGGCAAAACGATTCTTGAATAGAACTTGAACTGTATAGAACCTGCTCCTCATTTCCTTAACGCATGTTGGAATTCATTCGTTACGGCTTCCCATTTGTGATTCTGCTTATATCAAGTACCCACCTCAGCAGGTTCGACTAAAATACATCCCAGATCTGCTCGACACCTGCGCTTCGCCCTTGAATTAGAGGTGATGTGGTTCTTGCTCTACCCAGGCGGACTTAACTAGTCTGACACCTTGATCAAAAAGCCATCGGATTTTCTTTCTACCTGCATGGATTCTTCCCACTCTGATTCGCGTCTATACCTTTATATGTCTTTAAACCCCTTTTTATAGTGAAGCATAAAGCATGAAAAATCGATGAAAGATATCCTTAGTCCCGCGGAGGCACTCCATCTGTAACATCCCCATAAGCTGGAGTACTCCAGTCCCCGAAACATGCGTACTCAAACTGGGACCTCTCCAAGCTCTTTCTTTGTACCTTCAAGAACGTGTCAAGCTCACACCATCCGTCATCTCGATATTCACACTCAGGGAAGCTGGCATGGAGAGGAAGAGTTCGCTGATTTTGAAGGAAATGAACGTAATATGTGTCTTTCGTGTCTTTCAGGTAGACGCCGTGGGTCTCGTTTCGGGATCGCTCCGTTGATACCTTATGAGGTGCTCTTATAATCTCAATGTTTGTGCGACCAGCGAAAGGAACAACCTTGCTGGTGGAAAACTGCTGATTCTTTGGAGGGCCCGTCGGAGGCAAAAACTGGGCAAATTGTCCGAATCCGAATGCCGTAAGCGTCGCGAAGATATCAGCGTCATGTGTGAAGTCAAGATAGAGATTCTGGTCTACCGGAAACGTAACTGGATTAGTGGCCAAGGTCATGTTGGCATTTGTGCCGGTTGTCTGTAGGACATGGCCTTCCACTCGGGCGAGGAACTCCTCGACCCACGCGATTCCCTGGGCGCGTCCGGCCGGATTCTGAAATCCCACCATGGCAGTAAACATGAGATCGTACGCGTAGCTGAAGTGTTCAAACTCTTTATAAGTAAAAAGCTGGCAGAATTGGCTGTAGCCAAAGCTAATCGTCTCGTATACGCAGAGAGACTGAGCATTGTGTGAATCAGTAGTGGTCCAGTTATAGGACCCGGAAAGCTCTTTCAGCACCGTAGTACGCTCCTTGAGGTATATGTTGATCCATTGGTACATGGGTTCATAGATTGATGAGTTGGCCATGACGGTCATAGCATTGGTGCAGGAATATGTTCCAACAAGAGAGTTGTTGAATCCTACACTTTCGATCATTGCTAGTAGGTTGGCCTTGCTAGTCCAATCCAGGCCGAAGAAGCCAGCAAGAAAGTTCTCCGCCGATTTCAGCATGCGATCCTGTGTCGTCGTGCGTGCCACGAGCTTGTGGCCAAGACTTTCATTGTAAAGATGCCCATAGTTGTAATAATTCAGGACCCCACTATCAAACAGCTCTTGGCGACCCTTCGGAACAAGTATTTCAGCCCCAAGGCCATAGCTCCAGTCATTGAGGAACGATAGAGCGCCCTTGAAGCGGTTGCCGGCAGTCGTAGAGTTCTTGATCCCCTCGGCCCAGGACGGAAACCCCTCCGACGAAGAAGGATATCGGGAACCGTGCCTATGCAGCATATGCATTTGGGTGATGTTTGCTCCAGCCGGAAGGGGATATTCGTCGACCCCGAAGCCATCTTCTGAGGAGAAATAGGGACTATTACATCATGAGACTTTGATGTTTTCGTATCACTGGTTGAGATTCGCCTTTTCAGTTACCTACCTCAGGTTACCAGCATGGTGGAAGATGTTGCGCCCATGCGCTCCTGATATAGGTTGATCTGTCACTAAAGGGTCATTGGCAATATACGCCCCATGACTGGAGAAAGCTGGATTCGTTTCGGCGAGGAAAGGTGCAGAGCCGGTGGCAGTTGGACCTGGGATTCTTAAGCAAAGACTCTATAGGAACCGTTGCCCGAGTCCAAAACCCACCTTGATAACTCTGGGGAGACGTCTGGAACCACTTCGGCTGTGTCGTGCCAGTGGCTCTATCTGAACTAGCCGCAGTAACACCCACCCAAGAGGCAGTAACCAAAGGGAGTGCAAAAAGCATGTCCTTCATGATGAAGCATCGATAGGATGCTTTCGCCAGACTAGGAAGCGGGGAAACAATAGTAGGCACAGTTGTAAACTGTTTCCAAACATCTCAAGACAAGCAGGTTTTATAGACGCCATGTTAGACTCGTTGCTAGAGACGGATGCCGGATTTCCCGAGAGGCTAGTATTGAGTCAACACAGATAATTGTTGCTTTATTAGGTCCAAAACTTCATTAATGCATGAATCGCCAGTTGGTTCTTGGTATATGGGCACGTGGGTGGCCATAGTTGTCGTCCGAAAAGCCATGATATCCACCTTGATGTGCGGAGGATGGGCCATTTCCCGCACCAAGATAGCTGTATGCAATTAATGCCATCGTATTGTAGACCGATCTTGTTGGCTCAATTGCGCACGTGGGTAGATGATTTGGTGAATTTCTCTGGACTCTCTAGTAACTTAGCGTGTATAGAATTGCCGACAGTGTCTAGCGCCTTTTTTTTTTAATTACGATTCAAAAGGGGTTGTAACTGGAGCACGTGCTACCCCAGAATGTACAGAGGTGTGCGTCGGGTCTTTCTTTATCCTGAGGCCATGCCACCATAAGGCTTAAATCTGGTGACGGAAGTTCCCGCCCCAAAAGGTGGGTCTTGTCTGTCAATGTTCTTCATTGCTCGGATGCCGGAAGTTATGATTTCTGCTTATGCCAAGTTCTGATAGTGCTACTAATTTAAGGGTCCTGCGCTATGTTCGCCATGACAAGAGTCTGCCTCTTATAAAAGCCTTTCAAGTTACATTAGTACATTGACGAGGTCTTGATGTTTCTGATCTCAATCAGCCCTAATCATTCACACTTAACAAAACTATACCTTGCATGTACTAAACTATTTGCGGCATGATTTCACAAGAATCCCAAGTACATACATATCCAAGGTAAATATATGGGAATGTTAGCTATCTCAATAATGATGCTACCCAGGAATGTTGTTCCCCTGAAACACCACAGCCTCAGTCACGAGGCTGTACCCGCGCAATCCGCCGGACCCTAGTAATCAGAACACCCCTGCATAACCACTAGTTAATCTACTCCGGAGTATATAATCACCTTCTTCCCATAGGCGCTGACCCAGAGAATCTTTCCCTCGGAACCTCTCCCCTCTAGAATCGATCGGCCACCATGATCCAATTAAAAGTAAATTGGCCCCCACCCCATCCCACATAACCAACCCATTTTAACACGTCCAGGAACTTCCCCCTCCACCTCCATATTCAGAAACGCAGCCCCCATCCTACTCAAATGCCACTTACGATGAAGAAGCCGCCTTCGAGGGAGCTGAGTTCACAGGGTTGGAATCTGACCCACGCAACACTATCCGCCCAGGTGGCACCCAGCGTTGGTGGGCTCGCAACTTTAAGCGCCAACTCTTTTGTCTGTTCTGTGTGGTCTTGGCGGTAGCGGTGACGCCATATCTGGTTTTGGTTATTCTGATGAGCCAGTGGAGGTTCTAGTTCCCGGGAGCACGCCCTGAGTGGGGGTTCAAAGCCCTGAGCGGTGCTGAGCTGGGAATAGGGAAACCTGTGATACGTTACCAGTTCATGGCTGACTTGTGACAACTTGTGCGCTGTTTTCTGTGGTCGTATTTTATGGGAATAGACGTTCGCAGGGGGGGCTATGAAAATCTCGATAAAGTGAGATGGAAAAATACTGTACGTGGTATTTCAATGTCAGTCTCCCTCGTTGCTGTTGGCATTCTTCAGGCGTTTTGTGACCCCAGCTCTCCCGTGGCAGGGTTGAGAGAGAGGCAATTTGGACGACAAAGGTACCAGGAGAAAACTAAGGCGAAGAGACCAACATGAAGATGGCTAAATAGAGCTTTATACAGCAAGTTTTCGATCGGCGTTACAAGATAGAAAATGAGCGAAAGCACAAGAGGTGAAAAGATTCCTTATGCTCGCGAGGAATTATAAGCATTCCCAAATTCAAATCTTTCGGCACGTTCATATGTCCACGTACGACTCCAATATGGTGAACTATTAATGTGGGCCATAGCTTTGACAGCGCCCATCGTTGCGCGGATCTTGTCTCGCTTAGCTTCTTTAAAGTATGAGCACATAATATCAAGCTTCCACCAAAACAGAGTTCTTTTGTTCAGCTTTTTGAAGGTATATCTCTCCGCCTATGATACTGCAAGCTCAACCTCCCTCGTTATTTCTTCTGCAAGCATGGCAATTACCCGTGTTTCTGCCATATAGATCGAGCGCATCAACGGGGCTTGGTTAAGCTTTTTATATTCATTGCTTTATTCGATGCAAATGTAGTCGACCCAAGATGACTCGTTCCCGCTTTGGATAGCGAAGGCAATGCAGAGCGTATATAAACTTGGTGTTACATGGAACGGATGTCCTTCAACAATAACCCCCATACATACGAAAGAGCCTCAAATTTGGCATTTTGTCGAGTGATGCAATATTGAGGGGGGCTTTTCGATTCTTATCAGGGAGGATGGTAAGCAGTCGGATTTGCTTTTGTTTTGCGAGTGCTTCATACTCGAAATTCATTCGGCATGAATTCAGAATTTGGAGGGTGTACGACGATTGATTGCTCTGGCTTAGAGACGGGGCATATAATACTACTCTAGTACTAGTAGTGCTCCCTTTTTATCCAAGATAATGCGGGGTATCCTAACTAGTAATACTACTAGCTACCGTAGCTATAATTAGATCCTTTTTTGCCTCGTCAGACATGTACATATGTACATACATTGTTCTGATAATCCTGTACTCGTCATATCTTTTGGCCCCTGCGATTTGGTGCGCTGGTTAGTGGGATTGCCCGGTTGCCTAACATTTACTCACTGTTGGGATCCGGTCACATTGGAAGCAGAAAGTGTTAGTTTTCTATCAGCGAGTACGAGCTGTGAAAAATCATAACAATACAAGGAGCTCTAAGTAAAGACTATGCCACCATCCACCAATATTGTCTGCCCTGTCACAAAATCCGAGTCTTGACTCGCCAGGAACCCTCCAACCAACCCTGCCACATCCTCCGGCTCACTCGTCCGTCCCAAAGCCGCCTTATTTGAATATAACTCTTGTGTTTCCCCCTTCGATCGGCCCTCAATCGTGCCCAACTCCTCATCAATCTTATCCCACATGGCTGTTCCCACCACCCCTGGCGCATATGCGTTGACCGTAATCTTGTGTGGTGCCATCTCCATCGCCATCGCCTGCGTCAATCCACGAACCGCCCACTTGCTGGCCGAATAGATCCCCAGCGCTGCAAACGCCCTGAAGCCAACGATAGATGAGGCCCCTACGATCTTGTACACACCAACCCCGGCAGCAGATTGCGGATCACCCTGCGCGACCATCTGGCGAGCCGCGTGAGTGTAACAATTGAACACGCCCTTGAAGTTTACTGAGAATACCGCATCAATATCGGCCTCAGTGACGTTGAGAAGTTGTTTTATTTGCGCGATGCCTGCATTCGCAACCATCAGGGTCAACGGACCAAGCCCTTCCACTGTACTTCGAACCATATCTTCCACCGCGGAAGATGAGGTCACGTCAGCGGCTATACCAATCGCCCGGGGACGAGAAGAGGATGTCGCCCCTTGAGTACCCATAGAATTTATTTCATCGACAACTGTGGCAATCTCATCGCCTGCACCAGGTATATCGTTAATGCAAATCGAATAGCCGTCTCTTGCAAGACGGAGGGCAATCGCCTTTCCACTGGCATACGTTCAACACTAACCATACTAGTACAGGTATCAGGAGGGCGTTACTTACATCCCACGCGCTGAGCCGGTGACAATAGCTACTCGAGGCATTTCAATATTTCAATTTCAGTCAGTCGGACGGTTTATAAGAGGAGGAACTGCCCAAAGGGTATCCTTCATTGACTTGCTTTATATATACACTGATGTGGCTGCCCCGCTTCTTGGGGGAAAATGAGGGGAAGATGTCATCTTGCCCGGGATTGGTTACGTCTCTTATTCACTCAAGTACTACTTTTACATGCTTTGTACTTCTGAACTGTTCTAATTCCGCGTATAATCCTGTATTCTGGGCCTCAATTACCCCGTACATCCGTGGTATTCGATCATCACCCAATGGGCACCACACTAACTCAATTATGTAAAACTTGGATGACACTGCAGAATAGTAAAGATAGCTAATCAGGTTATTGAAGCATCTTAGTTTCTCTGTAAGAAGAGGCCCACGGAATTATGCAAGGTCGGGGGTTCCTGTCATTTAGTTTGGACTACGACTCCTTATTTCCTCAGACTTGCTTCAAGCTACCTACGTCAGCGGTAGTATGTGTCCCTGCCTGATTAAGTTTTGCAATATATCTACACACGGTCAGACTGGTCAGTAGTTAGCGGATTGTCTAAGTATGATGAAGAACACCTAGTCACTCTTCGCGGTCGGATATACTCAGAACTGTACTTTATGAATACTATCGACTTCTATGTCTATAGGTCGAGGTTCCTACCCGTAACCAGACCTAAAAACAAAAGAAACATGGCTACATGAAAAGAATAAGGAGAAGAGGGTAAAGTTGTAGCTAGGAAAGTGGCAGCCTACTCAGCATTCCACGTACCCAGGATATCATATGCCTAGAATTCCAGTGATGTTGGACACCTCACTTGAACGTATATGGATGAGCTGGTGACACACAGGAAGGTTAGCAGTGGTTCATGACTATCTGACTCCATGTGATTTTGTTGCTCTTGCCGTTTGGATTGCGTCATACGAGCTGACTGCTAGTAATATGGAGATGCTTTAACTCCCAGTGGCTATGCCTTTGTCTGACTTGAGGGAAAACTCAGTGCTTGCTCCTTTAGGATTATTTCATTTGTCTTATGTGTCTAGGTGTCATGGTGCCCCGCCCAATTGAGAAGGATTCTTTTTACTTGGGCAAGAAGCTGTTGAACTACTCCACTGCAATACCATGAACCTAACGAACTTTCCGTTTGTTCTTAAACCTAATGTCGGCTTGTCGAATAAACGTGACTGATGTCGATCAGCCGAACCTAGTTTGCACCCCCATAATTACGAGGATCCACTCGGTTCATGTCAAGCGAGTACGAGTCAACCTTATCTAGGAAGCGGCCATGGAGATCATGGATTGAACTATAATACTATAAAACAGCAATTCTAATTCCCCGAAAGCTCCGGCCTCCCAGCAATGCATACAGCTCTAGGAGAACCCGACTCAAACACGCCTATACCGCTACCATGAACCCAAATCTAGTCTTATTTCTGATCACAATCTCTTCCCTCCTCCCCACCATCACCGCCCAAACTTTCCCCCAGATAGACTTAGGCTATGCTATTCACACCACAACGTTCATCAACACTACCGAATCTGGCGCTAAAGTCGGCCTATACAACAACATCCGCTTTGCGCAGCCACCCACCGGCAACCTCCGCTTCCGTAAACCAGTCACTCCCCCGTCCCACGAAGACGGCATCCAGGATGGTCGAGATCGACTCACAACCAGTGACTGTGTCAGCACTGTGCATCCGCAGGCTCCATACCCGGGGATAAATGGGACCTCCTGGGGGCAGGAGGATTGTCTTTTCCTGAATGTGTGGGTGCCGGAGGGTGTGCGCGAAGGGGACAATGTGCCGGTTATGCACTGGCTGCACGGGAGTGCGTTTGCATTTGGAAGTAAAGATATGTTCGGGGATGGGTTTGGTCTCATGGAGTCGACCAAGGGAGGGGAGGGGAGGTTTATCTTTGTGGCGAGTAATTATCGGTTTGTTTCCTTTTCCGTACTTACGATTAGCCTTGTTGATCATGTTTACAGGATGGGTTTGTATGGGTGGGTATCCTCTGCGCATGAAGATATGGATGCCAATGTGGGGCTCTATGATGTTATTGCGGCACTGGAGTGGACGAAGAAGTACATCTCTCGGTTTGGGGGTGATCCTTCCAATATCACTGTCGGTGGACAGAGCGCGGGTGCTGGTATGATCGCCATGATGCTTGTAGGGAAGGGTGGGAATGGCACTCTTCCCTTCCAGAAAGTGAGCTTTCTTCCTGTTTCGAATATAGATAACTTCTACTGACTGTTAAAGGCATTTCTGTCATCTCCTGGTCTCATGCCGAGAAGGAACGTAACAGAGCGTCGCCAGGAGGTCTATGATCAAGTTTTACAAGCTGCGAACTGCTCGTCCCTCACCTGTCTTAGAGATGCATCACCACCCGCCCTAGCTGCCATGAATAAAAAAGCTCTAGAGCTCCCTGGCAACTCAGGAGGAGGCACCTTGGGTCCTGGAATTGGTATTGGCCCGTTCCCAGACGGAAAATACCTACTCGATGCAGTTCCCGTTATGCTCCAACAAGGCCGGTATCACAAGAATATCAAAGCGGTAATGTCTGGGAACATGGCAGCAGAGGGATTTGGGATGACTACAGATGTCAGCACGTACGAAGACTTTGCCACGTTGGTCCGACGCCTGGTCCCAGGAGCTAGTAATGCCACCGTTCGGCATATCCGGGACATGTATCCCTTCCCAGATTCGCAGATACAACTGGTTGCAAATTCTTGGACGACTGATGCAGTGTTTGCCTGCAATGCGAGAGCTGTTGCAAAGGCTTATGGAAATAGAACACAACGGTATTTGTTTTCGGTGCCGCCGGCTATACATGGATTGGATTCGTACTGTGCGTTTTCCCATTTTCTGATTACTTTACGTGATAGAAATACTGATGGCTACAGACTATTTCTATAGATCGGATGCCGAATTGCCTGTTCCAGTAAACGGTTCTCTCGCCAGACAATTTCAGTCAGAAGTCGTAAAGTTTACTGCAGGAAAGTCAAACCAGAATAACAGGACATCCGACTGGCCGTTGTATGCTCCAGGTGCAAAGATGGTCAATGTCACGGTTGAGGGAATTGAGCAGAGCGTTGATCCTTCGGCTAACTGTGAGATTATCTTGAAGACTATCATGGATAAGAGAAACGGGGCATGATAGTCTGGAGGAATCAGCGATAGAAATTGAAAGCCTGGCATACCATTACTTCTACTACCGACTACTTATATATCGGTGTATATTATTTACGCACGGTATTCTATCCCCAGAACCCTCAATCGCAATCGCAAACTAGCCCTATCGACACATTATCCCCATAGATCTACCTCTATCCACAACTCCACCTCTCAATAAACCCACCACAGAACCAACTCATAGAAATAAACCCCCTTAACCCAATCGATAAAGATTAACAATATCCTGATCCTTTTTGGGTCCCTTCACAACATGCCGACTAGCCCAACTAACCACCTCCCCCTCTCCCCTCACCCGAAAAGCATAAGCAGTCCGATACATATCATTAATACAAAGATGATTCCCCCTCGCCTTGAAAACCACCGTATCCTCCCCATCCACCAACGGGGGTACAGGCGCATCCACAAACGTCTCCTTATCACCCCCACCCTCACCTTGACCCTGACCCTCCTCGCGAAACTCAAACTCATGAAACAAATAATCCGGCGCATCCTCGCCGGCCCCCACCTTCGCAAACCAAACACTAATAACCCCCGCCTCACTCAACCGCCAGATATATTTCTTCGTGAAGCGCAGCCCCACCCCGACGCCGAGATTCGCGCGTAGACCTGGCGGGGCAGGCATTTCACCTTCTTCGTGGTAGAGGAGGTCTTTTGGTGTTATTGTGGGTGGTGGTTGGTTTTCCGCATTGCTATTTGTATTTGGATTGGAGGTGGTGAGGAGTGTGAAGGTTGCTGTACCGTGGAGGTCGCCGTTTATGTCGAGAGGGTTGTCGCTTTTGAGGGTGCGGTGGAGGGTCCATTTTGTGGTGGGACGGGTGAGGGAGGTGAAGAGGGTTGTTAGGATGGTGGGGGTTAGTTGGGGGCGCATTTTGGGGGTTGTTGGGCTTGTCGGCGGTGGTGGTTGGGTCATTGTTTTGTTGGCATGTCTGGGTTTTGAAGTGAGATTGTGCTGCTGGTGGTGTTGGAGATTAGATTGACATCGAGATAAAATGGTGCAGCCTCCACTGTTGGTTGGTGGGACGCGGGGTGGGACTTGGTTTCGGTTTGGGTTTAGTGGGTCGCGGCTGGGCTTTTAGAAGTGAACTACTAGTACTCCACACTACTAGGAGGAGACATTGTCATTGTCTAGTACTTAGGTAGTACGAGTAGGTAGACTAACCTATATATATGAAATTCCGGGGTTTCTTTTCAAACGGTAATTATAACCTTAGTATAAAATAAATGGACTCAGCTACAAATACAAGCCGTGCTATAAATTTGGTATGCCTGTACCATTTCTTATATGAAATAAGACAACATGAATCTACCCACAATCAATCAAAGGCAGGTATACCTCTACAAATAGGTCAAGCATATATGGCAACTGGAACCTACTACTAGTAGTAGGTGCCTATAATGGACGCTTCGTTCCGCTGTCCAATGGTGTTTGTTCTCGCAGCCTGGCAGCCTTGCAGCCTGGCTTTGACCCCGCCGCTTCTTTCAAAACAAAGCAATACAACCTAGCCCATGCCTTTCACTGCCCCATACTGTCTATACGTATCGATCTGTTATATTCAGCACATAGGTAGCTGAGGTCTATCTCATTAACTCCTCAACCATGGCGGACTCGACGATCTCAGCTTCTCCTGATGTCCGGATTGCGCGGCAGGGAAAACATCGTCGGCGAGGCGGCCGTGGTCAGAAGCAGAGTAAAACCCATGGCCAGCTCTCCAACGGTGAGCAGCATGATATGGCAGGAGCCATCACCGGTGTTCCATCTGAAAGTACAATGGATGTTCGCCAAGACAGAGGGAATCATCGCTCTCGAAGGGGAAGTGGCCGGCGGGCAACAGCACGCCCGAATCATCATACTCCTCGATCAAACGAGAAGTATGAGACTGCTAGGTAATAATCCTTATTGAGAACCTGTAAGTGGGTCACACTGCTAACATCTTGAGCGTTTCGCCAGCCGAATACGTCCATCGCCATACAGGAACCACTTAGCAAAATCACAACCCGCCAAGCTATCGCCAGAACAATTGCAGGATATTCTGGAGGCGACTCTGTCTGATATTAATCACTCCGGGTCATTGGGTGTCACGATTGTCAGCAGCTGGGCCACGGAGACGGGTCTTGCCAGAATCCGAGAGATTATTGAAGCAGACTTTGCCCGATCCTATAGTGTGACCCGGCTGATGTTTGACCCCCACTGTGTTCTTTTCCTTCGCTTGATATCATATATCTCACGGGAAGAGATACAGCACTCGCTTATTCTTGAGAAGGACGTGGGAACTATCTTCAATGTTATCTATGGGCCGCGTGGGGATAGGGGAGTTGCATTCTTTCGACGGGTTGTGAGCTATCTGGCTCACCTACGGGAGATGAACAACGACATTGACCATGATGATGGGATAAAGTACGAAGAGGTGCTCCTACATGTCACAGAGGCTATTCTGAGCACCATATTGCAGATACAGGAGGCGACCTTCAAGTCAGAGTTGAAGGGTATTGTAGAAGATCTTCGCAGCTGTTCGCCTCTTAGTGAGATAGAAAGAGTTCTCACTAAGCCCAGTCTACGTCTTGCCAGGGAAAACATGTTGAAGATCCAGGACATATTTGGAACAGGAGATAGGATTTCCGCCTATGTACCGAAGGCAGATATAGATCCATCAGAAAAGCAACAGTCCCAGCCTGAAGTCGACCCTCCTGGAGAGTTATCGAAATATGGTCCCCGTCATAACAATGATCACGCATCAATATCTAACATCAACATATTGCCCACGTTGTCAGAGATTTTACATAGTCAACGACTCGACTTTCTTCCCACTCGAGATAGTCTATACACCCCGGACAGACATCATGAGAAGGGAGTTCGCCAGCTTCTAGACACACATTTTCGTCTCCTCAGAGAAGATACGTCTGGCATTTTGCGTGATGCTGTTCGCGTGATTATTGATCATTGGGAAGCGCTTGTACACGGCACTCGATGGCAGGAGAAGAAAAGGTTGCTACGAACTCACAGTCCTACCCCCGTTCGCATATACTACGGAGCTCAGATCAGAAGAGTAAAACCACACCGTGTAAAAGGGATGGAGATCGATGTGGAATTTGACCAGGTTGCCAGGATAAAGAACATGACACCCTGGAAAAGGAAGCATTACTGGCGCGAGTCTCGCGCGCTGAACGAGGGTGGAGCCTTATTGGCACTCATCGATGCAGAGGTGGAGAAAGACACCACTGTAGTCTTTCTCCAAGTCTCCAGGAGGTACATTGAACCCATGATAGAGGAGAAAGGAATATTTGACTTGGTGAGTGATGCAAAAAGGGCTATGATTACACTGCGCCTCACTAGCTCTTCTTCTCGAGGTGATTTGGATGGCATCATCTCTTTGGCGACCAACCATTCCTCCTCGGATCGACCGCTCATACTTGTTGAGTTTCCTGCCCTACTGTATAATCTATTTGAAGGAATTTTAAGGTGCTTACAGTCCTTATATTCCGATCCTCGATGCCTGCCATTGACCTCTTGGATAACACCCCAGGAAAGGTACTGTATGGAGACTACCACTACCTTTGGGTACAAGGCATTCCCGATCCACTCGCCAATCTATCTTGAGAATCTAACACTAGACCTTTCGTCAGTTTCGTCAGCTGGTGAGATACAGGATGAGGACAATATAGCCACGCCACTGAGGTTCTCCGTTGGCCGAGACTTTAAGGCTATGTCTGAGGAGCTATTTAGAAGAACGACGTTAGACATGGGTCAGGCACAGGCAATGGTCTTAGCACTCAAAAACCATTTAGCTCTTATTCAAGGTCCACCGGGGACAGGAAAATCGTACGTAGGTATTCAGATCGCAAAGTGCCTCCTAGCCAACAGAATTCCGCTGTTAGGACCGATTCTATGCGTGTAAGTACCGACTATAGCGATTCAGATTCCCATAATTAGGAGCTTGTACCTAACCACAAATAGTTGTTACACAAACCATGCACTTGATCAGTTTCTCCAAGGGCTTCTTGATTCAGGAATTTCGAAGATCGTACGCATTGGATCTCGTAGTGCCTCACCCGCCCTGGAGTCCCTTTCACTTGAAAACTACAAGAAGCAGAAGAAGATTCCACGCATCCCTGGCCAAGGCAGATCGATCAATGTGTTACAGAAACGACTTGATGACTTGGCCTTTGGAGTTGGTGAGATCTGTGAGAAACTCGAAAACGGGACTTTTGGCATCGTGAGTGCCTATTTGAGGAGGCGATTCCCCAAGCATGACAGACAGATTACCGAGGGGGTAATGATAGGTGATAAGAGGCCGTTGGATACCTGGGCTCAGGGTAACGGCCCAGGCGACTTGAATGGTAATGACGACAAACGGCAGATTGAACAAATGCTTTCTGTAGATCCATGGACGTTAACAAACGAGGAACGCACCCGCCTACTGAAGCACTGGCATGAGTCAGCTGTTAACGATCTTACATTCGAGCTCGATAGCCTAACACGTCAACATGCCGAAGAGAAACGCCGGTACACTGCCTTGTTTAACAAAGAAGACGCCCAGATATTCAATCAAGTGGAAGTTGTTGGAGTCACTACAACTGGCCTGGCAAATAATGCCGATCTCTTACGTAGCCTTCCAGCAAAGGTGTTAATCTGTGAAGAGGCAGGCGAAGTGCTTGAATCACACATTCTGACAAGCTTTTTGCCTTCTATTCAACATGCCATTTTGATCGGAGACCATTTACAACTTCGTCCAAAGATCTCGAATCAAAGGCTATCTATAGAGTACGACCAAAGTGGACCCAAATACAACCTTGACGAGTCATTGTTCGAAAGGATGGTAAACCTGCGGCCTCCAGACTTTCATACATCAGGCGGACAAGCCACCAGTGCGATGGATTCTGTTCGATTTCCTGTGGCACAACTAGATAGTCAGCGGAGAATGCATCCTTCGATTGCTTCTCTTGTTCGTCAGACTCTATATCCTGACCTATGCGACCATCAGAAGACAAGTTTGTATGATGAAGTCGCTGGTTTAAAACGCAGGCTATTCTGGCTTGACCACCGCAACGTAGAAGACCCCGATGATCCTGAGGACCCGATGCGGAGCAAGACAAACACATGGGAGGCGGATGTGGTCATCGCACTAGTGCAGCACCTGTGTAAACAGGAGTGCTATAGCCCTGGAGAGGTCGCTATCCTAACACCATACATCGGCCAGTTGAGATTGTTGAAGAATCGATTGGAGGGAATTGTTGATATTATAATCGCAGAACAAGATTTGGCCGATTTGGATAACTCCGAAGAAGATACGCACGCGAGTGACAGCACTAGTCTGATATCTCACAACCGACAAACTGTTGAGAAAGCGAGATTGTCCGAGCAGGTGAGGCTTGCCACGGTGGATAACTTTCAGGTCAGTTCATTGCCACACTCTGAGGGCCAACTCCATAAATACTCACCATAGCTACTTCCTAGGGCAATGAGGCAACTGTGGTTATAGTCTCACTTGTGAGGAGCAACAAATATCGAAATTGTGGATTCCTAAAAACTTCAAACAGAATCAATGTTTTATTGAGGCAAGTGTTCAAGCTTCGACCATTGATCATAATCCCGTAGTGTATTTCTAACTCTTATAATCTCTCCACTTTATAGCCGAGCAAAGCATGGAATGTACATTATTGGGAATGCTAACACGGCATCCTCTGTTCCTATGTGGTCATCAGTGATTCGAATACTAGAAGAAGGCGGTAACATCGGACCCAAGTTAGAGCTCGAATGCTCCCGACACCCTAATAACAGGATGTACGTTGCTTCTCCGGAAGATTTCCTAACCCAAGCTCCGGAGGGTGGCTGTACAGAAAGATGTGAACGGAGACTGGCCTGCGGCCATACCTGCACTTTCAAGTGTCATTCTAATACACGGCATGGCGCGGTCAAGTGCATGAAGCCATGCACAAGAATGAGGAAGTGCGGGCACTTGTGCACAAAGAGATGTCATGAGAACTGTGGTCAGTGCGTCGAGAAAGTCTCCGGTGTTCTCCTTCTCTGCGGACATACAACAGAACTCGAATGCAGACGGAGAAAGAACGTCGCCTCGGTAAAATGTTCGAAAGTCGTTGTGAGAAAGGTACCGGGATGTGGCCATGAAATTGAAATAAAATGCCACGAGGACATCTCGAAGATAAAGTGTTCGCAGCGTTGTCAAGGCATACTGGACTGCGGTCACACCTGCCAGAGGGATTGCTGGATGTGCTGGGAGTCTGTTAATGGGCGTGGCCAAGCTAGCCATGGCTCGTGTATTGCACCTTGTGGGCGGTCCTTCTCCACCTGCGCACATAGTTGTTCTCAGCCCTGTCACCCGTCCACCGCTTGTGCCCCCTGTGAGAAGCCCTGCGAAGTCCGTTGCAGGCACAACAAATGCCCGAAGAAGTGCAGTGAACCGTGTGTACCTTGCGCTGAGAGGTGTGGCTGGAGTTGCAGTCATCGGCAAAACAATATTTGCAGCCTGCCATGCGCAGTGCCCTGCAGTATTGTCCCTTGTGACAAGCGATGCGACGTTCTTTTGGGTTGTGGCCATCAATGCCCAAGCATCTGTGGTGAGAAATGCCCGAATCAGAAATACTGTCAGGAATGCGGTAGTGACACTGTGTTGGAACGGTGTGTTGATTTGATTACGTTGGAGCGATATGACGACATCAATGTCAATGAAGATCCATTGATCTTCCTGTCTTGCGGCCACTACTATACAGTTTCCAGCCTCGATGGTATCATGGAAATCAAGGAATACTACAATGTTCATCCTCACACAGGCACTATTGTCAGTCCGCGACTGTCGCGACGTGTGATGAGTGACGACGCGAAACTTCCTGGATGCCCAGAGTGCCGTATGCCACTTCGGGATATCCACCGGTATAACCGGATAGTTAAGAAGGCATTACTTGATGAGTCAACTAAGCGGTTCATTGTCACAGCCAATTTGGCGTACAAAAAGCTCGTTATCGCAATCGAAAAACATGAGACACAGCTAGAAGAAGAAGGAGCGGAGCTCATACGCAAGCTTTCAATGGGGGAAGAACAGTCTGGCCACTCCCATAATGCTAACCTGTTCAATGCTTACTGCAGGAAAGGCAGCCTCGAAAATGTAATCCAAAAGTTCGTCAATTCCATGGCGGCTGCAGAGCAACCCTACGGAAGGGTCAATAATCTGCTCGCATCAGCAGCCGTCGGGCAAAACAGTATACGGACCGATTCCTATAGCACGGATGATTCAAAGATCCAAACTGGATTTCAGATCCGCGGCAAATGCCTCCAACTGAGGCTCGCCTGGGCTATGCTGTGGGGTTATCGGAGGATTTACATTGTCCCAGCGGTTGACTCGGAAATCCGTTCCGAGCTGCGCAATGTGGTAGCGAACCAAATCAAGAGCTTATTGGACACTTCTATCTCCGTCTGGGATGACAGCCAGGCCGCAAAACTTTTAGCAGAGCAGGTCCAAGCAATGGTTTACTATGCGCTGTTTTGTATACTATATCTGAGTAATTGCGAGGAAAAAGGTCAACATCTCGATATGGATACAGCCACCAAACTCCGCCAGAACGCTTCAGATACTTTGGAAAAATGCGACAATCTACGGAATGACAATCCAGGAACACTAGGCTTTCTACAAGATGACATCGAAAAGGCGAAGAGGTTACTAAACGGTGGAACGTTCTATAGCTTTGTGACAGCCGAAGAAAAGCGACAAGTGTATGTGGCTATGGCGGCTCAATTTTCTGGAACTGGACATTGGTACTACTGCCGAAACTCCCATCCTGTAAGATCTTTCTGCTTAGCCTAATCGTGTTGAATCTGTACTGATACTGTCGCAGTTTACGGTCGGGGAATGTGGAATGCCGATGGAAGCAGCCCGATGTCTTCAATGCGGAGAAGGAGTCGGGGGACATAACCATGAGTCCCTACCAGGAGTGCGTCGCGCGCACGATATCGAGCAAGCGTTTGGACATCTTTAGCAATGTATGAACTCCACAAAGGTATCCGAATGAGTGAATGACAAGGAGCAAATACCTTAATATGTTTGTCTAGTCTGTTTACTTTAACCTTAACGCTGCAATTAACTATGGCGGTGCCGGCAGTGGATATTTTGGCACAGTTTGTGCTTGCGACCTATACTCATAATGATTACTTAATTCATTTTACTGAATTAGTTACAGCTATTTTAGTTTATCCACCACGCTCATGGGGAATATCCGTGTTATTAGCTAATCTGGACGGTCCCAACATCTATATGCATGTAAGAACAGCAGGTTTCGATGGTTGGGGGTGGGACGGGGCGGGGATCAGTTAGGGTTAGCGGTGGGTCCTTAGAGTTGTTATGAAGTCTAATCTACAATTAATATGAGGATTATTACAGAAGGGAAGTTTTACTATGAATTCGGTATGTAGATATAGTCTTTATAGTACATTGTGTAGCTACTCTTAAGACTACATTAAGGACATGTCCACAGGGTTAGTACTTACATATTGTACATAACTGGAGTCAAACTCGTACTAAAGAGTACTAGTGATAGTAGTAGTATTTAGGCTCAGGGATAATCACTTCATTTAGTGACTATACCGCTACGGTATCTAAAAGATAGACTGTTTTAAAGCGGTAAGTTATCCATACTGCAGGATGGCATTGGTACTGGTGGAAAATATCTTCAGAACCGGACTACTTGATAATCTACCTACTAGTAGTATATACATAGACTTGTCACCGTGGCTGACAGGACACTGGGCTCACGGTGTATAGCTAATATATACTACGTCAGTGTTGGCAAGCCTGGTAATAATTTACATTGTCTAAAACCTCAACTGCGCTAGGTTCTGTGGCTCGCTGATGTTTGGTCCAATTAATCCACGCAGAAGCAGGAATGACGCTCCTTCAGCTCTCCCAGGTGACGTGATTATGGCAGGATCATGTGAGCTGTATATCTTAATGTCTATATGGTAGTAGCTCAGTGAGCAACTAATTCTTCCAATCTTGTGCAGTTACCAAGAAGATTAATTTGATCTGATAACCTTCAGCTCTTCTATTCTATCCTGCCTATTCTCTCGGATTTGTTTGTGGAATGCGCCTGGCGTCCAGGAGGGTGGCTATTGTATTATGAGATTAAAAACGTTGATCATCCATTAATACTAATAACAAGATGCATTAGCTGGCCCGTTGAAGCACGCCAGGGCTAGGCGGAATCCCGTGTCAGCCCGAAGAATACTTTACACGGCTTTGTAAAGGATCCGGATAATTGCGAAATCAATAAACATATATCGACCATGCATTAACTATCTGTTACTATGCCACCGCTTGAAATAAAGGATGTGAGATGATAATAAATACAGTGCATGGTAGAATGATCGAATGTACACATTGTGCGGAAGAATATTCAAGACGAATATTCAAAACTGCAACTTAATCCCAAATCCCGATGCGAGGGCGGGCTTCCTGCACTTTAGCTCCAAATGTACGTTCTCCAGCAACACTGCTACGCATGTCTGAGGCTTTCTTCAGGAAACGAAAGGCACACTTGGTAAAGCACGAATGGTTTCTGAGTTGATCGTACGCCGCAGCAGCCACTTTGATCGAATGGAACCGAATGTAGGTCTCCCCCAGCACAAGGCCGTCTTCAATTCTCTCAATGTAGTCAGAGTGGACAGACTTTTCCATAACACGGCGAACTTCACTCTTCAAGGATTCACGCAAATTGGACACACAGAGACAGCGTGTGTAGCCCTCCTTGAAGATCAATTTCTTCAACTCAGCTGAGATGGGATAGGTCGGAGTGTTGACGGGGACAACCTTTGCCACTGCAGGACCAATGTGCATACCACTTCTTGAAGCCTGAGCAAAACGAACAGCATC
Source organism: Aspergillus bombycis (assembly GCF_001792695.1). Taxonomy (NCBI): domain Eukaryota; kingdom Fungi; phylum Ascomycota; class Eurotiomycetes; order Eurotiales; family Aspergillaceae; genus Aspergillus; species Aspergillus bombycis. The sequence continues at coordinate 234,024 of NW_019170041.1, read as the reverse complement.
AGACTGCCAAACGAATGTGACAATCGCGGTGTTAGATCCCACGATGGGTATGGTATCCGTGAGACGAGCTGAGAAGACCTCACCACTAACGGCAGGCAAGATATCCTTCAGGGTCAGAGTTGATGGGAGACTTTCGATCCGGACCGTGCGATACACGTTGCTGTCGCCCTTAGCTGGAACGTATCGCAGTCCATACTGGAACATCCAAATGTCCGAGAATGGATGACGAGACAGGAGATTGGGACGGAAGTAGAATGCTCCAAGCTCGTCCTCCTCGTCATCGAAGACACTGGGGCCCTCTATAGCCCAGCGTATCTTACCGTCCCATGGAACGATACCTGATTGTCCCTCGGCACCGAAAGTGGAGGTTTTCGCAACGTGAGCTACGGAAGCTGTAAATAGGCTCTTCTGGAACATTAGAAAAATATTCAGTCGCAATTGATACAGACAATGTGTGGGGGGGATTAATTAGGAAACCAACTTACGCGTTTGGGATCTAAAGTAGGGATTTGCAGGTGATCCAATCCACCATCAAGCAACGGAGTAGGCTCTCCCAGGTGAAGCTCCTCGGACAGCTTGACGATGGCACTGGTGGTGATGGGGCCCGGCATCTTCTTGGTGATCTGTGGCAGAAGAGCTGGAACCTGGATGTCCTCCAATCGGCTGTCCATCAGGTTCGAGCTTCGACGCGACTCTGGGGCAGGAGACACAGTAACTTCCGGTGCGTCAGGTGATGCCTTGTCGGGGTGGCTAACCCCATCTATGCCCTGACATGCTTCAGGGGTCACCGAGTCTGTCATAGAAGTCATGAGGACCTCAATCCGGTACAGAAGTCGGCGTTGGATCACGTAGAACATGAGGAGAATGGGCAGGAACGTGAAGAGCAGAATGGCAGCGGTACTGAAAGCACTAAAGATGAGACCAGGACAACCTTCCATTTTGGGCAATTCAGTGCAGGGCTGTTGACACATGCTCCAGGGCGGTGAGGGAGCTGTCTACAGTCAGGATCTTTGTTTATATCACTTCTATAAAGAAGCTCCAGGTATCTGTCGCTTGTGAAACACTAGCTCCAGACTGTACCGGATTTCCTTGGGAATCTGCGTTGCTATGGTGAGGTCTGCATCAAAGTATCACTTTAGATTTCACTTCAACTCACAAGTGGGTTTACGAAAGGCTGTATCAACTCATCACACCGAATGCTTGAGTAACAGTCACTTTATCTAATTGGATGATTTACTTAAACAGCTTCTCTTTACTGAGTCCTCTTTCAGATCTGATTCTAATAGTTCAGCACCATTTAACACTGTGATATGCGTATTTTATTGTTGTCCACTTGCAAGTTGTTTGACGTATTAATAAAAATCACACAATGCCACCATCTACTCTGTTGAGAATAAGAACCACAATGGCTTCACATTTATCCTATCTATCCAAGAAACTCCCCTCGCGCCAAGGCAATCCATGGCAATTTTTCATCCCAGCAACGCTGCATTAGCTTGCGAGCATGCTGGATCTACAGAAGTGTTGGTCAGTACTAGCATACTCTAACAAGGTACCTAGAGCAACTAACCTGTTTCATCCCAGTTTTCTCTAGCACTTCGAATCGCTCCTGAATCTCCATCCTCTGCCCAGGATCATGGGCTTCACAGCCCGCAGTGAACCAGCAAAAGAGGGTTCCGACCTCGGCGGATGGCCCGAATCTGATCTGTGCGAGTGCCTCTCTAAGCCCATCCAGAGCATCCTTGACTGGCGTGGAAAATGGAGATGTGCCTAAGACGCGTCGGTGGAGGTGTAATAAGCCTGCATAATAAAACGCTTTATCACTAGCGATGATATCTGTAGCTCCAGATTCCCGGAAATGCCTTGAGCTAGCGTGAGCGCGGGTACGGAGAATGTCAAGATCATTAATTAATTCTTGAGCTTGGAGAATTATATCGGCCGAAGGCCTCCAACCTGAAATCCATATTCCCATCTCATCGAATCGCTCGTTGTCACACTGATGTACCAATTTCCCCAGCCTAGTCAAGAACAGCCCCGTTCGGGGCGTAAAGCCGGAGAAACAGTCAACACAGTATTCATCCAGTCCCTCAACTGAGCAGCATGTGCTAATAAGAGAGTAGTATTCAGACAAGGGTGGTTCTGTGTGTCGGCACGAGAGGGTTCCCATAATGTCGAGATATCCTAACCAGCGAGCGAGGAATGGGCCAATGCGATTTCCTGGATACGTCATCTGTTCCCGGCGTGCGAGGAAGAGCTCCCGGGCAAGTTTGAGATGCTCTGCCAAGGAATTGGCACTTCGAAGGTGCCGGGTGATATGATCTTCAGGGAAAGCAGCATGATGGCCGTGGCAAGATGGTTGTCAGTGACCTTCTCATGTGGATCTTCCAGTGCTACGCGTAATGCCGGAAAGACATTGCTGACCCAGTGCGCGATACGAGTAGAAGGTTCTGGATGCTCCAGATATCTCGCACGGTGACTAGCAGAGTACGCTAACATAAGATTCAGCAGGTTCGAATCCCCAATAGCCACTATTAGGTCAGCACAATGGCACAGGGTAAAATGACCAACGCGAATAGAAAGCAGACGCCCGTGACTCACTTGAGGGTAGAACGGAAACAAAAGGATTATCGCTACAGTCGTGCGGAACCAGCATTCTCGCTGTATGGTTGATAAAATGATGGAAATACATCAGGTTGATAGGCGTTTGCACTAGAGTTGGTGGCAACGGCGATAAATAACGCGGGATGTTGATCGGTATAGGCGATGCGTAATAAGCAAACTTCCTACCATCCAAGCTAATTTGTTTCGAATCCGCGGACGAGGAATCACTAGATGTCGCAGACGATTCACTTTGTGAGTTGATTAAATCCAGGGCGTAATTAATGTCAATGGCTGAATGGTCGTCATTCTTATTCAAATCCAGATCTGGACGGCCACAGTCTAAACCATAATTATCTGTAACGCTGGTGAGATAAGCATGCCACTTCCTTTCTGCACTCGAGAGTCCCCCGGGCACATCAACCTCATGGCCCATACTCAAAGGCCTAAAATCGCCAGTGGCTAGTGGCTCACCGGCATGGACCTGCAGACGATTCTCAGATAATACAGGGCTATTCATGATTTTGTTGAAGAAATCCTCGGTGCTACTAGCCACGCCCGCTGGCATCGAGTCGGTATCCTGGGCCCCACTAGATGATGCAAAAAGCTGTGGACTTTTGAAAAGAGGGGACATATCCTCGTGAGGATCTGATGGACTCTGTGACTGGTAAAAGGCATAGGTACTAACGGCATCGGCAGGAGATGAATACTGCGAATGAGGATGCCCCTGGTCTGGTGTGCCGCCTTGCCCGGGCGAGGAATGGCTCAAAGGTTGTTCAGGGACGTCTGCAGAGTGTTGAAGGAACGAGTTTGGCTGTGACATGGTGGCTGGCGAAAAGGTGAAAGGGGCAAGAGAACCAATACTGGAGCCCGTGTCTGCTGGTGACGGGTAAGAGAAATCGTCCAGGGAATGTGAAATAGACGACGGGTAACTGGGGATCGCCTCTCTGGACACAACTGTGGTCATCTGAGAAGACAAGCCTGACCACGAGGCTGCAGCATCCTTCCCCGGAGACGATGGACTCATATCTACTGAGCTCTTGCCAGTTGTACGTGTGGAGGGATTAAGAGACTGGTCAGGGATAGCGGAAGATTCATGGATATCATATAACCCTCTAGGATAAGACGTTCCTATTGCCATTTCCCCTGTATGCCCAGCTTCCCAAAACAGACTCTCTGCGACATGGTCCCCTGCAGTGTCTCCTCCCAAGGAACCAGTAGTTTTGAAGGGCGAAGCTAACAGCGTGGAGTCAGGTTGCATTATATCTGACGGCGAGAATGCTAGTATGAATTGTCCGGACCGACCGCTAGACTGGGAGCTTGGAGAGTCTACGGAAGATCTTCTTCTCGTTCTACCTTCCCAGTTCAGTCTTATACTGTAGTCACATGGTTCATTTTGACGTCGACAATTCAAACAGGATGGTTTTTCTTCTCCACTACATCTTAAATATTAGTGGACCACCTAAAAAGGACGTCAAGAAAAAGGACGAAAACAAACCATTTCACTTTGCGTGCTTTACATGGCCTAGGCTGGGGATTTAGTAGCTAATCATACATCGTGAAGTTATCACGTCGTCAGTATTCGTACGCACCAGCATCCTTTCCGGGACCTTCGCTTTGGCTCCGGGGCGCCGGGCCTTCTCGGGCGAGGCATTGGATTTCAATAATTATTGGCCAGATAAAAAGACGAGGAATAGAAGATATAACGGCCAGACGAAGTAATAGTCCGGGACTTGAGATAGTGCCGACACACTCTGCACAGTAAGATCGCCATGCAGACCAGATGTAAGCTCACGGGGTCGGTAGGGCCTCCAAAGAATTATTCCTTTTTCGCCTTGTAGGGCGTTTCGGTTTAATCCAAGACGACAGAAAGCGATAATCAACGAGGCACCCACACCTAGTATTCGTGGTCATCGAGGTGTGGGAGAGCACCCGCAGACTCTTTTTACTGGTAACAAATGCGGCGAATTGGGAGTTATCTTTCTAGGATCTTGTGGTGTGAAGAATCAACCGGGAAGTGTGAAGGGAAAGTCCCCCGTACGACTGACTCTGTCTTTTAGGGCGCTGGTGATTAGTAGGGAGTAGTAGCAATCGATTGTTGCAACAGGCCAACGCCTCGTTTAAGTTCGGCTGGTGAAACCAAGCGGAATATGGGCGAGACTAAGAAAACACGAGAAAAGCGGAGGAGATACTGGCCAGTGGAGCATCGGATATCCAAAGACTATCCAGATAACCATTTAGATTGGTGGCGACCTATCGGCCGTCTCAATCAATCGCAGTTGCGTATTAACCGGGGCGGAATCGCGGGCGGTGGAGCAGGTGATACAGGCAGAGTTACCCATACGTAATGGTGATAAGCTGGTGTCTCCGGCCGGGAGTCGGAGGATCTATTCCTCCATAACCCTCCTTTTCAGCTTAGCGGCGGGATCCTCGGCCACCGCCGCTTCACCCAGAGGTCCATATCGATATCGTCAGAGAACATCTAATTAAGATTGACCCTGAGAGTTAATTTATTGGAAGTTCTTGTGGTTTATTGATTATTGGTGGCTACTATCTTATCAGAAAACTCAACCATGGCTTCTACTTCTTCGGCAGTCCAGTCCTTTCTCCGAAAACATCCACTACAGCGGATACACAGTCCATCCCGCGGCTTCTCTGCCTTGGTTCATGTATGTACTTAGCTTGGTAATCTTGGACTTCTTCTCCTTGGCTAACTTGCCCTCCTTTCAGTTACTGGGACTTTCCAGCTTCGTATGGTCTTTTAAGTAGTATGTTCACAGTCTGTCTAAGTTTATTTATAGGATTATATTCGATTCTCGGCCTCGATTGGTCGCGGTTGAGATGCCGCTACGTCATCATGGTCACTCAGGCTAATCCTTGCGTTCAGTATGCATGAAAATCCCAACCACGCGTAGGTGTTACCAGTCCCATGGCCTTAGACCCCCCTGTCAATTAACGTTTGGTTAGCAATGAGGCATACGGCTGGCATTTTCAGTACCTGACGGTCATTGGATTATCCCTGTCCACGCTTACCTTCACGATTGGTCTACTGGCGGACGTGACCTTATCCTCCCAGCTGTTTTTGATCAAGAACATCCTGTCGATATGCAGTGCACCGTTAGAAGTTCTGATCAGCATTCTGTATTGGGGTCTCCGCGTGGTCAGTGCCCGATATGGCCTTTTAACCTCTCAGTTGTAATTCGCCAGTTAACTTGTACTAGATCGATGAACGTTTGGTGGTACCTGATTGGGCTGTCATTCCTTTGAACGCGGGTAGGCCCAGATACCAATTTCTCAGGTATCATGATCACTACTGATACAGTCTCCCATGAAGACATTAGTTTCCATGCCATACCATCCATTGTCCTTCTGATCGACCTGTTTCTGCTTTCCCCGCCATGGACGATTAGTATCCTCCCCGCCCTCGGCTTGTCCAGCGCCATTGCCTTTGGGTATTGGTTCTGGATCGAACGTTGCTTCTCGTATAATGGATGGTTTGTCACTGTTTTGCTTATATCATTAGGAAAGTGCTAACCTCTCCAGGTACCCTTATCCAATCTTCGAGCAACTTCCTTTTGAAGGTCGTGTCGGACTGTTTGCCCTCAGTGCCGTCGTGATGGCTCTGAGTACCGGCACCCTGAAGTGGCTTTACGGCCGCGTGAATGGCTATGGGACCCATTCTAAACCACATTCTCGCCCTGGCGCTATCTCTCAGAATGGCAGTCTTTAAACCGCGCGATCCTTCCAGTCAGCTTTAGACCTCACCATCTTCAGCGAATGGCATCAGCAACAGACGTCTATACTTTTCCTCGATGAATGTAAAGCATTTGCACTTATAAATCGATAGATTATTATACATGTTTGTTTTACAAGTGGGCCGAAGAGGAAACCGGAAGAATGAAACAGTTCAAGAGTTATTTTATTCCCCTCGGCGCATCAACCTCGGGTTTCCCCGCATTTTCTATAACCGAGACTCTAAATAACTAGTTATATAAACAAACTTTATAAACATTTAGTTAGCTGGACATGATTCAAGCAATTACTAAATTCATCCCAAAAGAGTCTAATTCGTGTAGCAGCTCGCCTCCAGCATGCAATACCTTCCAGCAAAGGACTACAATGTCCCGAACATCGACCTCCTCTCCTTACTGTTTGGTACATAAACCCCTCATACCATCATCTATATGTCTATACAACTAATACGACCCACAGATTCCCCTCTCTCACTAACCACGGAAACTACCGTTCTCCACGCCGAAGCTGCAGATCCAACAAACCACATCACCAAAGCCCAAGCCCAAACCATCACCAAGCGCCTCGCACATGTATTCCGCACCGACTTTGGAATCGGAAATAATGGCACCGGAAAAGACACAGTTCTCTGTATCTCATCTAACCAAGTACTTCTTCCAGCGGTGTTCTTTGCCATCATCGCCGCAGGGGGAGTGTATACTGCAGCATCGACGGCCTTTACAGAATCGGAGCTATCTCGACAGATCCAACAGTCAAAAAGCCAATTGATCATCGCTAGTGCGGATAACGAAGCGAAAGCTCTGAAAGCGGCGCTTGCCTGCGGGATTCCCGTGGAACGAGTTCTGATCCTCGAGAGCTCAGGTCACAGACGCTTGCTTCGGGATACAGCTGACCCCCAGAGAAACTATCTCCAGAGTACTAAAGAGCTGGACTGGGAGCGAGTCACAGATCGAATCGAGCTAGAAACAAGACTCATCTGCCTACTATTTTCGAGCGGCACTACCGGAGCTCCAAAAGGTGTTATGCTGTCTCACATGAACCTTGTTTCTGAGGCAATTATCCCACAATTGGTTCTTCGCGAATCTAGAAAGGGAAAACCGCATCTTGAAGTCCCTTATCGGACGATTGGTCATCTGCCTACTGCGCATATTGCGGGTTGCCAGGGATATTTTATTACTCCTGCCGTTGCGGGAGGTACCGTGTACTGGATGCCGAAGTTCAATATTGACGAGTTCATGGACTATTGTAAAAAGTATCAGGTTACGTTTCTGGCTACTGCACCGCCGGTCTATCTTGCTGTTGCGGAGAGTTCGCGGGTCACGGATCATTTCAATAGTTTGATCCGAGCGGAGTCGGGGGCTGCGCCGTTATCTACGGAGGTCCAGCGACGTGCGGAGAAGAAATTGGGCTGTTCGATCAGTCAACGCTGGGGAATGACCGAGTCTACTGGAAGCGTGACCACGATGCCCTGGGGTCAAGCGGATAGCACGGGGAGTATCAGCCCTTTGCTGCCGAATACGAGACTCCGCATTGTGGATGAGCAAGATAGGAATGTTGAACAAGGAACGGAGGGAGAAATCTTGGTTAAAGGGCCCATGGTCACTAAAGGTTACTTTGAGAACCCAGAAGCTACTGCAGCGGCTTTCACACCCAGCGGATGGTTCCGAACAGGAGATATTGGCGTCTGGAAGGACGACAGAATTTACATGGTGGATAGAAAAAAGGTGAGTCCTCGTATTACTGCATATATACGTTGTTGTGACAAGCTAATAAGTTACCAGGAACTTATCAAATACAAAGGACTTCAGGTCTCCCCGGTAGAGGTAGAGGCTTGTCTCCTTAGCCATGAATTCGTAGCAGATGCTGCTGTCGTTGGAGTGCCAGACCCGTCAGCACCGGGGAACGAGCTTCCCCGAGCATATGTCGTGGTAGAGAACAATAGAAGCATTTCCGAGCAAGAATTAAAAACACACGTCAAGTCAAATATGGCGCGCCATAAGCAGCTTCGGGGAGGCGTGGTATTTACGAAAGAAATTCCGAAAAGCTCGTCCGGAAAGATACTTCGACGGCTACTAAGGGAACAGGCAAGGAAGTCGATGAAGCCACGGGCGAAGTTATAGTATCGCCAATATACCACCTATTCAGTCCTGTGAACAAGAATGTAGGGCTCTAGGAGAGCTTACTGTGCTCTTAGTGCTAAGATAACCAACAGGGAATCCCTTGATGTTATAGATAGTGTATGTATATATGCGGCATATATACATACGACAATGAATTGTGCCATATGGCCGTGCCGTGCTCTAGTCCTAATACACTCTAGGGTCTGCTAGCAATCCAAATAGATAAATTTTGAGAGTCGATCATACGATTCTAAAAATAATGAACTAAAGATATATCAATTCGTACACAGTTGAGGCTTTCAGGCACACAGGAGAACTACCACCAACTGGAAGTAGACCGCTAGGGGGAGAAAAAAGGGAAAAGAGCGCACCCACTGCCAGTTCAACCAGGGCTTCCTCGTACCTAGATGAATTCAGTCCAAGCATTTAAATCTGCATTGTTTACTACACCATCTTCACATAACGTAAAAAAAATGACCTCATACCCCATGAGGAAATCACGCCGCTTACATAATCCAATCAACGCTCCATCCGTACATTAGCCAAACCCGAACTCAACTCCGCATCCACATCGACGACAATCACCTCTGCATTTTGCTCACAACACCCTCCAAGATGCATGCGACCTCGATCAGCGCCCCAGTGCGCACCGCGATGGTATTCGGACGCATTTCCTCAAAAGCCCTCCCCTCGGTTGCATTCCCAGCCAATTCAACGGCACTGTACCAGACCCTCTGCCAGGCACGACCAGCCAGTACCTCCGCACAGATCAAGACCAGCTTCAAAGCGCCATGTGCTCGTCCCCAAGTCCAGATGCCCACTTACCGTGTTGCGTCAATGCGGACGAACTCCACAGTCTCGGAGGCAACTCGCAAGGAAGCCGCCAAGCTGACCTGGAACTCGTTCTTCCAGCTCCGTGCCTCTCGTCGTCGCTATTCGCTCGCTTCTTCGGTTGTGTCCTCGATGGCTAGTACTGTCATTGGTGTGCAGGTTCTTTCTAGCCAGGATCTTGAAGCTTTGGGTGCGCAGGTGATGGGTCTGGACCCCTTCGTTGTTCTGGGAATGGCAACCGCGGCTTGTGGTGCTGCAGGTTGGTTGATTGGGCCCTTTGTGGGTAACGCGGCGTGGGGGTTGGTTAATCGGCGGTATAGGCAGGCCTTTATGATCGTGAGTTTTATCCTTGTTTCTCGATCTACGATCTATAGCTGCTCGGTGCGCCGCATTGTGAACTAACCCGAATTCCATCACAGAAAGAGAAGGAGTTCTACGACCGAATCAAGCGCTTCCGCGTTGATCCCTCTTCGAACTCCATCGCTAACCCCGTCCCTGATTACTACGGCGAGAAGATCGGTAGCGTGCAGGGATACCGCCAGTGGCTGAAGGATCAGCGTGTGTATAACCGCAAGAGGCGCAACTTTATCCTCTAGATATGGTCATTCTTGCATTTGTGATGGCGAGTAATTAACATGTGAGCCCGTAGCCTGGGTTTCATTTATGGCATTTTAACATTCCGGTCCTTATTTTCTTTGTTTGTGGGTTCTGCACACCCTTCCTGTATGAGTATCTTGACAACGTCGATCTGTATCTGAGCGCTTACTTTCTTTACTAAATTTAACCTGTATGGGTTTATCATGCTTGATGATTGACATTGCATGGCCAGTCGGAACCTACTTCCACAAAATCACACGTGAATTGACCGTTTCGGTTCAGTCTGGGACTTTGATGCCAAAGACGCAGCTCGAATAGCCAGAATAATCCGTCTACAACTTAGAATCCCCCTTTACAACCTTCGGCTTCCTGCTAATATCCGCCTCAGACCACCAAGGATAGATCGTCGGTCCATTATCCACCAGCGTATCCCTAAAATTCGGCTTCCGCTTCTCGAAGAAAGACACAACACCCTCCTTATTATCCCTACAAAGCCGCCCAGTAAGCCTGACCGCCAAGCAAAAGACGGAAACAAAAGGAGTTAGGACCAACATACCTAGACCCAAACATATGATAAAGAACCGGCGAATCTAACAAATGCGCCTCCTCGGCAGACTCAGGCCCGCGCCAGATAAGCGCCCGGTTGAGTCCATTCGCCATCGTACTCGTGTTCTCCGCGATGTCAGTTGCCAGCGCCAACGCCCGCGGCAGGACCTCCGATTGCTCGGCGAGTGTCTCGGCAAACAGGCCCCCGAAATGCGGAGACGTGGAGGGGAGAACACTCCCCGTGGACACGAGGTAGAGGGCCTTGCTGTAGCCGATTAGTCGGGGGAGGAAGTATGAGGAGCAGGATTCCATGGTAATGCCTCTGCGGGCGAAGACGAAGCCGTATTTGCTGTTTGCGTGGGCGACTCTGTTTTGGGGGGTTTTCGTTAGTGATGTCCGGCTCTGTGTAATTGTCTGGTGTATTCAGGTGGGATATTACCTGATTACGGCAGGTAGGGTCATGGTCATGCCGACGCCGACAGCAGAGCCTTGCATTGCGGCGATAGTTGGTTTGCTGCAGCGGTGGATTGCGAGGGCTACTCGGCCGCCACTGTATCAATCTCAGTACTGTGTCATTCCAATCGAATACACAAGTCTAATATGCAAACTTACCTATCTCGATGATCCACCGGCCTCTCGTCACGCCCCTTTGGGAACCCAATTTCCAGATCCGCGCCAGCACAGAACGTATTGCCAGCCCCGGTCAACACGACTACCTTGACCCGCTCATCCACATCAAACAGAGCAAAGACCCTCTCCAAATCATCCGCCATGGGCCCGGTAAAGGCATTGCGCTTCTCCGGACGGTTCAATACGACCACCACAACTGGTGTGGCAGTCTCAGCGCCAGCCGGGTAATGGGAGACCTTGATGTGTGTTGTTGGGAGCTTCTCGTAGGATGGAGGGATCACAATAGAGGGTGCGTTGGAGGACATCTTGGCGTGCTTTTTATGTCAATGTTTGATGGATTTGTAGATGTATATACTGTCATACTTTTTCCTTGATCCGGGTGTGGTGTTGCTTATATTGCGCTGGCTGGAGCCCCTCATCTGTTATGTTCATTGTAGGATATAATAATCGGTGATAGGCGTGATTACTGATAGAAGGGCTTCTCCCGAGGCATACTCGGTAACTGCGTTGTGGATGGGGGTGGAGCAAAGGTCCGATCCCCCCGCAAAAATGCGGAGAAGCCGGTCCTCGGGATGTTCTTATTAGTTAGTATTCTCGGAGATTATTCCATACTTTTGGTATAATCATATATATATACTAAGTAACCGGATGTTACTCTTTGTGTTAGATTAATACAGTTTAAAGTGAATGTTTACTTTAGAAGAAGGAGATAGAAAAGAAAATGGGAGAACAATTATTGGAGAGTACGGAAAACTTGAACTAAATTCGAAAAACTACTCGGTAGATGTAGATTATACAAGTGTATTGCGTGAAGATAAATAAGACATAATCCTGGTGGGCTCTGCTTTCTCTGCCGTAGTATTTTAAGTACGTTCCGTTTGCAGAGCAGCATAATAAATAAGATATTCTTAATTCCAAGGTCAAAAACTTCAAGGTACCCCACGGTGGCAGATGGATTCTTATCAATCATCTCATTAATATCAGCATCCGCCAGATATCCAACTTGATCTGCACATCGGCCAGGTGTTGTGCCAGACACGGGGCCAGTATAAGTACACATGGGACCTGTGCACCCCGGAGACGTCGTCTCAAGGGAATGGTCATAGCTGCTGATGCCAACCAGCAACTTATTTGTTTCTACCCCAGCTTTGGTGGCCATAACTAGGGCAAAATACCCAAGGGCAGCCAGAATCAGCATACGCCTTGCCATAGTCCCATTGTCCGTGTAAATCACATGTCATATAACAATGTAATCAACGGCTTCCGCAATCTCCTTGATGGGAAATTCTTGGAGGTACCAGTACAAGCCTGGGGCAGCGATGGATAGGCTCTTGTCCGTTGGTAAAGCAGAGCGCACTTCCTTTAGACATGCAAGATAATTCTCCCTTCATCCTCGCTTCCTGCAGGGATCCCAGGGATTTCGGGGGCTCCAAGATACTCCCGATCAAAGTCAACTCCATCGAGATCATTGGTTGTAGCAAAATAAGCCACATTCTTGCAAGTATGGCAAGATTTTCCTTCTCGACCCCTTGGCGAAAGATCTGATAGGTTTCTGGTGAGGTCGAAAATTCCCACCCACCAAAAGATACAATTTTCTTAATATCATCTATGAACTTCAAAAATTCGAACTGATACTTTCTTTTCTTTACACTAACCGAATAGTTCGAAGTGATGTCGCCAAAGCCGAGCTAGATATGGGTATACTTTTGTGTCTGTATAAGCCAGGTATCCAAAGTCAAACATTCTGTCTCCGTATTGCTCTCAAGTATCCAACCGTGGAAAATTCATCTGGGGACTCGTTATTGGTGATTTAGCTTCCTCAATTAGGGACTAGATTCAAGGTGCCATTCCGTATACGTCCAGTCTTGCGTCCTTCTAAGCTGCTCTTGTGGCATTGCAATATCATGCGCGCCAGGCATTCGAATGTTGACCAAGCAAAGCAATGGACATGTGAATATGCTCTCGACCTTAGCAAGCCCTTCCTCCCCTTGGCCTCCCCAGGAGGCTCTACTGTGTACAGAACATGAGAAGACTTGTCTGGTCAAATATAAGAGGCATCCGCAGTTCTCAAGCATGGATTATACCCCATACTCACCAACGATTATTGGAACAACCAAAAGCCCTCTCATTCGGTTTCCTTAGGGCCCGCTTCCATTGCCCTTCTGCTCTCGCCTGTGGCGAGCTTTCTTACGCTGTTTCAGTCTGGCATTGGGGCAAAATGAAATGAATCTTAAGGCTCCGCCTCCCTTTGCACGAATCTATGCGAACTGTCCCATGTCATTTTGCATCGCTTGGATTGCCGAATTACTTGGTTATTTGCACCCCTGTCAGCCTAATTATCGAAACATTAAATTGGGAGATATCTTAAGCCAGTAGAGCACACATCTTAATTGTTAATGCAGGAGGCCAATAGAGACTCGTCTATGAGCAATGTTAGAAACGCCTATCAGTCGGGGGGGGGAGAGAAGAGTAGGAGGGAGAGCGAAAAGAAAAAAGAAGAATTAATCAATTAATTAATTTAATCATTCCAAGCCGCCGCCTTATCCGCAAGGCATGCCCTATAGGGAGATAGACTAGCCCTATATCAGAATTAACCCAGATTGCCAAGAACATTTAAATTAATGTAATGGCGAACATGTTACTAGGGTTACACTTGGGAATAATTACTTTCACATTCGGTGTGCTTAGTTTGTTGCTCCGGCACTGGGAGTTATTAGCTCGTAGGCAATACGTCTCGCATCTAGTTCTCGTGGATAGCATTCAAGTTTAACATAGCATGCCCTACACCACAAAGTATTCTTGGATGGCCTGTCTACCAACGTTTCCCCCTCCCCCTCCTCGCCTTCACTTTTCTCTTATCTTCTGTATTCTTTCCTTGATTTACTGTAGTAAGGTTTTCTACCCTCAATCAATGAACAGTGCATATGGTCCCTCGGCTGTTTATCTTTCTGCTCGACAGATTTACGATTGCGGAAGATACAAGCCTGTTCCCTAATTTACGCCTTGCTCCTTCCAGGAGTGGCTTGACGCATCTTCCAGCTGCATACAGTCATGCGAAAACAATTATCAGTGGAATGTTGTCATCGGGAATCAAAGCTGCGGTGGTGAGACAGCCAAGAACAGTACAAAGGGAGAAGATATCAAGTGTTTATGTGATACGTGGGCCAGAATCGGGTATACAGACCATGATGAACCCGAAAAGAGATGGAATTGTCTGCTTGATACCTGTGGGGAGAATTTCAGCTATGATGCCTATCTTACAAACGATTTCACAAATTGGATCCAAATCTGTGATTATGGTAGGGGGCATAAAGTTCCATGCTCCCATCGTGTATATATACCTAATCGACGACAGTCAACCTCTCTTTAGGGTTTGAAAGGTGTACAAATGCCGGGTATGCCGTTTCGGAACAAGGGGCGGTTGGCTTTGCTGGTTTAGGATTCTGCTTTGTTTCAATATTCTTGCTTCTCTAATCTTCATGATGTCAGATCATGGTCACTACAGCTCTTCCAGCGTCCCATACCCTGTATATACCATGCCATGCGCATTGTTTCCCGTCCGCCTGGCGCATATACGTTACGTCCATATTCAATTCAACCTTATCACAGCGAATCACGTAACCCTCGCTAGATATGCCGACGAGTATCTGTGCACGGTTCTGAGAGGAGCGAGCGACAATCTTCACTCCTACGGAAAGTGTCTGTCTTTGATATATTTTGTGCACAAGCGACCTTCGAATATTATAGTGGATAACGAAGCTCCATTTCTCATCTAGGTGATAACCAATACCACCGAAGATTTACCCAGCTCCCTGGAGAATTAAATTGCAAGCTATATAATAAAATACATCCTCAGTCGCCTGGACATAGCCATGGCTGCATTCGGAGCTGAGTGGTGGAGGATCGCAAGTATTGTTTTTAATTTGCTGTTTTCTGTATACTGTACGAATTCTATATAGCACTATATATCTAATAAACTTCAACTAAGGCGAGATGGCCGAGCGGTCTAAGGCGGTTAGTACCACTATAATATTCTTATCTTGTCAAACAAATAACTAATAATCTCTCAGCTGGAGTAAGGTTCCAGTCTCGAAAGGGGCGTGGGTTCAAATCCCACTCTCGTCAACATCTTTTTCTTCTTTTTTCTTTTTCCTTTTCATCTCTTCTTATCTTTCCGAGACCCTGTTCTTCAACTCCAGAAGACTTATCACTTCTACCGGATTCAGGCTCTGCAGTCTACCCTTTTTGGTGGACAGATAGTCAACTTGACTTGGGAGCTAATCTCCACAGCACTATGCATACTTCACGTCAAAAGTATGAATGGGAAGCACTCCGTGTCTACTGCGTCTTGTCCAGTTTCCTCCGAGAAGCACAGCCTCCTGCCATGCCTCAACTGGCATGCCGATGACAGAGCGTCGCGGAATCTCCCGACGCGACCGACACACGAAACGGGGAAATGGTGTTATCGAGGTGACGATCCTGCATAAGCTCGCTCCAAATGTCTCAGGTGGGCCATCAACTGAAATGGAAAATGGTCCCTGCCAGTTGACACTCGGGCCAATGGTGAAACCATGAGCAGGGCTGATGCTGTGTCATGGCTTAGTGAAGGTTGCTCCACCTGCAGCATGAGCTTGATAGGGACGAAGGCTGGGCTGGGACTCCACTGCCCCGTTGCTTGTTTCTGGTCCCAAGCCTTTTAGCGTCCCTTTCCTCGTATCAACGCCCCCATGTGGAATATCTTTCAAGGGAAAATTTCCACGATTAGGGTCAGTACGTTCCCTATGCGCCTTCCCCGTGTCTGAGTGTACCTTGTTTTCTCTCTGCTCATCCACGGACTCCCGATCTAAACCTTTTTATCTCCCCCAGGTCCCAGGGTCGCTATTATTCTCTTACCGATCTCACCTCCCGTGGGAGATATAGTACCTCCTGAGAAATCATGTCCCAATGCGTCTCCTCAACAGAAAGCAGAGGCTTTCTCTAATCACCTTCGCCATCCTCTACTTCACCCTCTTCTTCATCTGTCGCGCCAATTCCGCCCGCGACCCAGGCTCATCCTTCTTCCAGCCACACGAAGGCTACCGTCCCACATACAGCCTTACCCGAATCCAAGAATCCCTACACTACCTCTCGCGCTTCAACCAAACAACCACCACGCCCCATAACCAACCACCACCGACCACAAAGGAACATGTAGACCTCTGTGTGGGCATTGTGACCGTCAAACGGCCCCTCGCCCAAAACATAGACACAACCATCGCCTCCCTCATCGACAGTCTAAGCCAGCACCAGCGCTCCCAGATCTCAATCCACCTCCTCTTCGCCCTCACCACGCCCACAGACCACCCCGACTACAACCACCCCTGGGTGCACAACACAGTCAACCGCATCCTAACCTACGAGACCCAGAACATCTCCGCCACCACATCCTACCTCCGCACCCTCGAAGGAAATAAAAAGTTCACCGCAGAGAAATCCCTCATCGATTACGCTATCTCCCTCCACTCCTGCTACGACACCACCGACGCACCCTACTTCCTCATGCTGGAAGACGACGTCGTCGCCCAGCGCAACTGGTTCCCAACCACCACACAAACCCTCCACAGCATCGGGGAATGGGTCCATCGCGGCATCGTACCCCGCGACTGGCTGTACCTCCGTCTCTTCTACACCGAGAAATTCCTCGGCTGGAACGCCGAGAACTGGAAGGAGTATCTCCTCTGGAGTCTTGCGGCCACCGTCGCAGTTGCGACACTGTGTCTTTGTCTGAGGAGGACCGTGCGCCCCGCACACGAAATCCTCTCGAACGCCTTCCTGGGCCTTGTCTGCTTCGGCGCCGTGCCAGCCGTCATTCTATTGTATTTCGCATCGGGGCGGGTCACGGTGCAGAGACCCATGCGGCCCGGGGTGCACCTGATGAATCGACACGGGTGTTGCTCGCAGGCGCTGGTTTTTCCGCGCGAGAAGGTTCCTGATATCCTTGAGTATATGAAGAAGATGGAGGATGCGACGAAGCCGAAGCCGGTGGACTCTACGCTGGAACGACTGGCGAATGAACATGGGTTTGATCGGTTGGCGATTGCGCCGCCGCAGATGCAGCATGTCGGGGCGGCGTCGTATAAGGAGGACGAGAAGAAATGGCGGAAGGGGGAGTACTCTGTTCGCGGCGCGCATGGGGTTTGGAGTATGGAGTTTGAGAAGGCCTATTCGGAGTATGAGTTGGTGCCCTATGGTGGGCATATGGTTGATACTTATTGGCCACGGTAATGACGCTCGGCACACTGGAGATGAGGTTGGGGGGCAGGATTATGAATTGTTTTAGATGGGAAGCTCTTCGAGCTCTTATGTGGATACGCTTATGAGAGGCTGCTCAATGAGGCTTTATGATTGTACATACTTATGAATTACATACTCGCTTACTCTAGATTTTTATCATTCTCCTTCCACAAGATGGCTTGTATACGGGGTGATGGTTCTGATTTGCCTTTAAGATGAGTTATTGCAGGCACACGATACACAGCCACTAATTTTGTTCTCCATACTAAAATGTATCTACAAGGGGGGTTCTTTCTTTTCTCATTCCCTTTTGACTCCCCACTCACCAAGAAGTGGGTTGGGTGGGTGAATGTATCCTCCAGCCGAGAAATGTCTCATGAAATGACGCCTTACTCAAAATTGTTGCCTGTTGGAGCTAAAATATATGTTTCTGGTCTGTGCCTGGTGATTACAATTACTAGGAGCCAAAACTTAACACTGAAATATATATTTAACACAGCAAGGCGCATGGCATTCTTCAGCATTTGACTTCAACGTAACGAGAGAGCATATTGCAGCGATAGTAATACAGGCCCCAGTAGCTTTACTATCTCTGTAGATAGTGCAGACAAACAAGAACCAAGAGAAAGAAAGACATTGGAACGGCTTAAGGCATGCTTGGCTAATACAAAAAAAATGCAATGAGTTAACATACGATAAATATCGGCTTGGTCGAAGCGACTTACCTGACAATTCAGAAAGTTATACAAACAACGACAGTGATTCGAGTCCAATTTGGATAAGCTCCATACTCGGTGACCACGACATCAATGCTCTTCAATGTTCCCTTCCCTCATCTTCCGGTTCAGCTGGGAATGTACCAGGCATAATAGTAACTCTTCCTTGCGTTAGCTGGTCCGGAAGCGGCTCAGGGTAGGAGCCGGGTAACCTGGGAGATACATATTGACGCGCTGTATTCATCAGCTTTACTACCTTCACTCCCATCGCACATATTCGCACTTACGCTGTATTCCATTTGGCCCAAAATGTATAGGATGAGGATTCCCTTCAGGTTGCCCACTACCTGGCATAGTTCCTGAAGCGGAGGCCATGAGATGAACTACGTCATCAAAGCTAACGAGTTGCAGACGCTCACTAGGCTCTCCTGAGTCTTGTTCTGGTAGAACTCTCTCACGCGGCATTGGTTCACGTGGTGGGAGCTCTGATGACTGCTGTTGTGGTCCTAGCTGTTGTAGTTCATGCCCGAGGGGCTCTGGTTGTTGCTGTCCTGACGGTTGCTGTCCAAGCTGTTGGCGTTGCGGCCTAGGTTGGCGAGGTCCTTGCTCCTGTGGCCCTTGCTCTGATTGCTGTCGCTCGGCTGTGACCGGCTGATCAATACTAGCTGCTAAAGACTCCTCCACACTTCGCTCAGTCCCATGCAAACCACCACCGTCATCATCATAGTGAGTAACGACAAATGAAGGGATGGTCCCAGCGGTCGGATTCGGAGTCCCATTAACATGGTTAGGGATAGGAGGATTGTAGATATCTCCGTCAGCGTCTATTCTGGGCATTAATAGATGTCGAATCTTTCTTCGGACACTCTGATTCCACTCGACTAGCGTCCGCCAAAATGCAAACGGTAATCTGAGGAGCTTCTGCAAGATTCTAAATATCAGAGCAATTAGCTCGAAGATGTCGAGTATGATCTCCGCGAGGAGGTCAAAGCACATGGATGAAGGGTAATAGAAGGCAAGTGTGGAAAGAGAGTGTGATGATAAGAGAATAAAATCAACTATTTAATTGAACTTGATGTAGTGGTATGAATGGGATGTATAGCGAGTGATGGGATATATTGAAGAGTTTTAGGGGTTAGCAGATGAAGGACCATCCTGTAGAGCATTGTGGTCTAACAAGGAAGGAGCTCTGTAGAGCGTGCTTCAGAGTGCATTGTGTTGAACTTGCTCGGATGAGCAGGAGCGACGATATATGGAATATTATCGAGCCTGAGGCAGGTACTACTATGGTATCTTGCTAGGGCGAGGCCATTGCGGGCCAACGGAAAGAGCTCGCCATGCTGTACAGAAGGTATAAACCAGGTCGCTAGTAGTTCATTAGCAGTGTATCGCATATTTTCATCGGGTAATGCAAATGTAGCCATGACCGCAGTGCATTCTTTGTACAAAAGGACAAAGTCCGTAATAGCAAAGTGGAAGAGGCGTTGGGATATTCCCAATGGATAATGGCTACGGAGTCCAATCCACTTCAATCGCCCTGCACAGTGGATCCACCAAGGGGCCAGGGACGTGGGGAAGGAGACCCCGAGCACGTTTACTACGCAGTATACTACGTACGTAGATGTACGGAGGACACAGTATGGAGTAAAACGATCTCAGATCCGACGAACCCCAGAAGCCCTGTCAAAGACTAAAGAGGAAGGGCACATGATTAGATAAGAGACCCAAAATCACATCATTCCGCAAACGTGCGAAAAAACCGCCATCACGCGCCAAGAGCAACGGGCTTTCAGCATAAGTTCTTTTGGCGTTCTAGAGGGGCTGCTTCTTCTTGGCCCCGATCAACTTACAGAATTTTCCCCCTTCGCCACCGCGTGTCAGCTCTGTTTACCTCGCTGGTTCCTATCTTCTCGGTTTATTTAATTATCTGGAGTCCCATCTGAGACCCTCCCATTGCCTGCAAACCCACTGCGCAAACCCACTACCCGATCGCATCCTTTCCCCGCCAACGCCGCCCTTTATACATTCGGCTATTCACGTTCCTTGATCGGGTACTCGCAACCATGAGTCGCTACGTATCTCACGGCCGCGGAGGCGCAGGTACGTAGACAGGTGAAGTCATATCAATTGTTGAACTTGTTTTGACGACACGCAGGCAATATCTTCTCCGGCGAAAGCATACCACCCCGAGAGACCTCGTCACACCCACGATCAAGCAAGACATTTATACCACCGGTCGCGGCGGCTCAGGAAATATGGTCGTAAACGATCCCCAGCACCCGGAAATTGCGCGCGAGAGTCAGGATGTAGAGGCGCCGCCGTTGCGTGTCGAGGAGGCTCCTCATCACACCGGACGGGGTATGTTGTCGAAGGGACCTATGTTATATTGACTAGCATGCTGATCGTGACTCCGATGTATACAGGTGGTGCTGCAAATGCGTATATTCCTTCCCCCGAAGAAGAGAAGAAGGCTCGCGAGCAAGAGGAACAATTGCGTCGAATTCGCACTGCGTCTAGAGACCGATTGAAGGATGCTGAGCGTGCCGCCGAAAAGCGAAGCGAGTCATCGTCGAGCTGAGAAACCAACCTTTTAATTAAATGGCACGTCCCGAGTCGCTTCCTTTTGGAGTAGTATCCTGCTTTCTTAGTTCAGCCTTCGTGATTCTGATCGGTGGGACATTGAACTAACTTTCGCGAACACATCGATCGTGACATGTTGGGAGCGGAGCGCTGCTGGCAGTGCATGATTTTGACTTGTGACTCGGAGGAAGTGTCGCCGATGACTTTACTCCCTTTTCTGCTGTCTCGTTTCAATGTCTTGTTTGTCTCGTCTCTCGCCTCTTATTTCCCTTCATTTTCTTATCTCTTATTAACTTAATGAATACCCATGTTTGTTGTGAACCGGAGGAGTATTAGGAACTCAGAAAAATCGGCCAGTTTTGGTGGTTTAGTACGGTGCTTATTTATACTAGTAGCTTTCATTATGATGCACCAATGACTGCAATGAGTCTTATCGTTAATTATCCGCGCTAACTTGGCTCTGCAGCATGCCTGCCTCCAGTCGACCGAATAGAAGTTCTGGGTAAGATCTACAGCGTGCTACTAGTCGTTCATGCTTAGGTATGATGCTTGTATGGTCCGAAGGACCGCTCCAATGAAATCTCATGATCTTATCGTCATGTAATATTCGCTTTGCTCTGGTAAAATCTTCTGAACACTGATTAAGTAAGGTCATTCCATCATGATAGTTAACTATACATACATGCACGATACAAACAATGGTTTGATCCCAGGCCTGCTGTGACCGTTGCCCTTACCAGGCAACTCTCTCCGATTGAGCCTCGGTAGATGAATCCATCCGATCCTGTACTCCATACACCGCTAAGTCTGATATTTTTTTTTTCACGGCCCTGTTCTCTCAAGAGATGCCGAAAATTTATCGCTCAGATGTGAAGGGTGTCAGCTGCCCTATGCATGACTTGCTGTCAACATGTCATTCTTGAGACGCGCAGCTCAATTATGACCGGGTGTCTCCCTTGACTGGCTTCCATGACAATGTATTAGAAGCGTGGCGAGTTTGGTCTCACAGTGGGGGAATATAGCATCCCGTAGCATCAAGAACCCAGTTCAAAGACTGCTTTGATTCCGTATCGAGGTGTTGCCCAATCTGCCTAATTAGGCTGGCTCCCCATTCACCCATCCACCAATGTTCTCTTAAGGAGTGAAGAATCACAGCAAAATGACCGAGGACAATCAGGGCGAATGGCTGCCGTTCTCTAAGCAAGTCAACGAATCGCGGTGGAATCTGAAAGATCCACTGAAATGCGGCAATCATGATCTCTCCGCCTCTTGCGAACTTGTCCAGTGACTCTCCTAAGTACTTGATGGTGGGACTGTAAACATCACTCTCATGCGCCGGGTTCTGCCGGGCCAAGGTCGCGTTCATTCTGAGAAGCGCCATTATAGCGAGTCGTGACGTGTCGGGCATGCGCGGTGGCGGATCGCTGGATTCAACTAATTCTTTCATTTCCCCCAACTTGACCCCGTCGATGATCGCTGGTATGGAATCCCCCAATGCCCTGGTGAGCCGGAATATTTCGCAAAGCTCGTCTAATGGGTTTTGATCTTCATGTGATTCCGCGGTGAGAGAAAGAGCGAATGCAGATACAATCAATATATGGTATAGAGCGAATACTGCGTTTGAGTTGGAGTCGTTTAGTTTACCCTTCACCTTCTCTAGGCCGACCCGCGCCTGGCTTTGGTAAGACCGTGCTAGCACTAAGTGGCTCTCCTTTGTAGTACCGCTGTTGTTAAATGCAAGGTGAAGTGCCGACAATGCGAGAATACCATGCATGAGGAAGGGGTGGTGCATCGCCTCTCGAGGCACGACGACACGCCAAATCCATCCAACCGTGTCATCCCGGGAGATAGAGCGATATGTTGCTGTACACCACTGGACCATGAGCTCTAATTCTTCCATGCTGAGTTCTTTAGGTGCAGAGACAGGTTTGATGTTGTCTCCCATCATGATTCTGTATTGCGCAACAAGACGATGGCGGGCGGTTGGTGACGATGTTTGGGGAAAAGGTAAGGAAGACGATGTATAGTATAGACGAGCCTTGGCCCTCGAGTACCTGTACCGCGATAGGACAAATAAATGAGAAAACCGTGACCTGTCCTATACATACCGGATTAGTAGGTCCGGAGGAGAAAGACAAAGACGCCTCAGGCACGCCGTCCAAGGAAACATACCCCAGTCTGCCAACACTTGTATTCACAACGAAATGATCCTTTGTGGTTTCGCCGCACAGGCATTTCTCCAAAGCAACTTGAGCGGTTGAGAAGAGCGGAAGCTGTTCGTCATAAATGTTATCACGGCAATGTCATTCGGCTGATTTTCTTGACATTCTGAAGTGAATGCATCTTTGCAAGACCCAAAGAAAAACCCCGCAGAGCTTTGGATGTTGCACCAGGTATTTATTGTACCTGAGCTAGACTAGTGCTCATGAACAGGTTGATTACTCCGAGTGGGTCTATAATTTGTTGCTTTACGAGATCCTCCCTTGGCAGGGCTGTTGTTCGTTGGCTTCGACAGGGGAGTCCTGTGCTCCTTGTCGGTCTTCTACACACGACGCCATTGAATGAATACATCCATGGCTATCTACAATATCCCAAGTAGGAAAGAGGTCTCAATGAATCGAGACACATTTCGCCGATCGATTACGCTTGCACTCACTACTAGCCCTTGCTGACTAGGCAAATAGAAACGCTTGGGACCAATCAAGAATATCACAAGAATACCATGGAGAACCGAGGATTGGCAGTCGCTTAGGCCTCTTCCACTCCGAGTGCTCACAGGGCTCCGTCCGGACGCCTTTGCAGTCGTCGGATTACTCCTTTGAGGAACAACATAAACGAGAAAATGCTCCAGAGTGCCGGTAGAGTGGGGAGTCGTCCGGATCAAATTGACTACGCCGCAATTACACGCGCGGCGTTGGAGGATTATTGGATCTCATCGTCATGCCATGTTGGGACAAGGGCCACGCGCCGAGATCCACTTCACTGCCACTAGTCTCAACCGGGTATCGAGCGGCGAGCCCTTCTTTTTCCGTTTCCAGTAACAAGTACTCTTGGTCTTCGCATCCATCAATGATTGGATCGATACTTCAAGTCAACGACAGACACTTGCGCTTTGTTCCATGGTTGACCGGCCAGATCGAGTGCCTCTCAATGGAGGAACGCTTTCCCCGAGAGGATCTACAAAGATTTGCTCCTTGTTTGCCGACTCCTATGGAACACAGCGAGATAGGCTCATCCATTGTCTTGGGATTGAGAGGGTTTTCCAGAATTTTCGCTAGCAGCATGGACGAATAAATCTCTCGTGACTGGATGACCGCCCGCGACCCACTCCTTGTGGTTGGCCCAAGCTCCCGTGGCGAAAAGGTCATGCATGCGATCTTACTACTACTACTACTACTCCGCTGCACACGTAAGGTGGCTTGTAGTGAACCCAGCTGAATGGAGACTGGACTTGCCCGGAGGTCGAGTTAATCCTGGGCCCAAACATGCACCGACAAGGGACTTTTAAAGTCAGCCATCAATAAAGGAGTGCTCGCTCAGATGACTATCACCGAGCGGGCAATTTGCAGAGCTTGTTATTGTTCGCATACAAAGCAACCCTTAACGCGGTGGCTACGCAGCTGGTGGGTCGGGGAACTCGTTTCGCATATTGAAACCCAATCGGTCCTGCTAAACCGGGGCTGGATTCCCAGGTCCGAGTTACGTATTGCCCCTTGGCTACTATTATCACTCAAGGATGTACATGTTCTCTTTCCACTTATGGAATCATGACCGATACCTGTTCATAATGCGCCTCGTTAGAGTTCATTATCCTAATTCAGATAGAGGAGCATGTATGCACATGTCGATCTTGTGTTCAATCTCCGTTGCACCAAACGGCCAGTCGGCATATATCATTAGAAGGATTTATGCTTAATAGATATTTTCTCGCTGTCGGTACCACGTCTTCTCTCCCCCCTCAAGTTAGATTTGACGGCCCTCATACCGGATCTAGATTAGCGCCATCTTGACCCTATTGTTGCACATATATCTCACACGTGATCGGGCATCTCTTTATATACACCTTCGAGAGCAGGTGTTCTTTACCAGACAATGACTGGTGCCCGTGTAGCGCCCGGGGGCCACCTGAGACAGTTCTTGATTGAGATATCATTGGCTCAACTCGACCGTTGGCTCAAGGGCTTATATGCACTAATTATAGATACTAGTAGTGCGTTTGGAAGTTGGAACATCCCAGGTAGTATACATATACTAGCCTTAGCTTCTTACAGCACAAACGGCGCAAAACGGCTACACAAGCCAGCCGCGGTCGAAAACAAAAGTCCTGCTCCACAGCTCCTTCATTATTCTTGGTGAGCTGTTAATTAAAGACCAGGTAGACATCCATCTCCATAATGAACAGGAACATATTCCCTGTCCCTCTACAGTTGCAGCGACACCGTCCCGAATCGGTCGAGTGCCGTTCAACTGCACACAGGGATAGACACGAAAAGGCAGCGCGCCGATGTGTTATTGCCAGACTTTGTCGGCGACATATCAAGATCAAACACTACGTTCGAGTGGTGATTGAATATCAAACAACCAAATTTGTTTTCCTATGAAACATCGAAGTAGGCCCGCCTTATGGTTAGGGCTGACTGGCCGTTGTATTACTAGTAGTAGGGTTACCATAGCTTGTATGATTTCCTTGAGCGGTCAAAATGCATATATTCCAAACCACCAGCAGCTGTAAAACTCGGGCTTGGTTGGAAGGCTCCTACGTACCCACGAAGTGTTCTAACCGACAGCTGTTACCTTTCTCTCTTTCCCCTCTTTAATTGTCTTCCTTTTTCTTATCCTCTCCAGACCCGCAAAATCGAGCATACATCCCGACAGTGAATCTACGTTTCTGGGAAGCCATTATATCTTAAAACGCAATTGCCTAAAAGACATCATGATACAGCCTATCTTCTTCGACGAGAAATGCCATCCTTTCAGCACTATAACCACTCGCATTGACGTAGCAAGCTCCCATGTCGTAAATTACACACGGCTCTGCATGCATAGTACTTTCAGGACACTCAAAGACATTTATCAGAAAGAGCTTGGTCTAACTGGAACTAAAAAGGTTGTCTCTATGACGCCCACGGTATTGGTACCACCGCTACCATATACTATCCAAACAATTCCAAATCTCAAAGAAAAGCTCAAGAAATGCCTAATTTGATTAAATAGTACCGTATATATCGCGCAAAAATACCACAAGAACCTCAAATATTTAGCACGATTTAGAGATTCCGCTCCACAGATTAGGTTATTGGATTCGACCGACGTAGTTTCGACCGACGTATTCAGCGAATCTACGTCATGCTGGAAAATATTATAGCCATATGGTGTTTTGGCGCAATAGGATTGATATAATATGACTCATCGTAAGGGTTCACGCAGTGCTCCAGAACCCTGTCTACGGCTCCCAGGCCGCAGTACCGACTTCCCCTCGCACATGGTCGCAAATGCAAGTCACCAAACTTCTGCTTAATCTCAACCTACAGAAAATGAAGAATGCAGTAGAGAATAGTACCACGAACAGCCTTCAAAAACCAAATCACAGGTTCAATAGCAATCTTGACTTCGCTATAGTCGAACTAGATCATGATCGGCAGATGTAAGACAAGTTTGCATCTGTATAAAAATGCCTCCGAAAAAATGCCCGCATTATAACCTGGTAAATGGCAATAGCATTCATACTAACGGAGCCGCAAGCACCATTCTTTATGAGGCTCTTTGCCGAGATCCATCCTTCTCCTCTATGACCATGATACTACCACCCATGATCGTGAGGGATTGGCTTAAGGGTGGGGTGCTCGCCTTATCACAGTGGGGGCCTTGAACTCTGTTTTTGAAGATGATGCCTGGGTTTCTGAGCTTAGCTATTGAGATTGTTTAGCGGGTGTGCTGTATTGAATCTTGTTGACGTTATAACTCACGTCAACGGTGACGTTTGCAGATCATCAGACTCCGATAGTGAGTCAGAAAGCTTCCACTTGTTTGCGTTTATTACGTTTTCCAGTGAACAGTCCACGTAGTTCTTGATATTTACCAGGCAGCACCAACTGATAGGTAACACACGTGTCGTCGCCTAGTCATATGTTAAAGACACTAGAGAGATCCTTGGTAACAGACTCGCCGCTGCCAATCACTCAAGGTGATTAAGCTACGCAAAGGCTTTAGCCATTCCAACACTCTGTGGCTTGTGATTTTTTGGTTCGTGAAGCAAAATACCTGCTTACGGGTTCCGGGATCAAGTGAAATCACTGCTGGTCACATGAACGAGACTCTCGAGCCAACGATTAGGTTTATCTAGAGTTCTTGTACAGGTACATGTGTTCATCGGCTGGGGAGTGTTGACGGCAGCGCCATGGATGGTGATCTTACTTCCAGGAGTTGATGATATGTGCGGGTAGCGGTGAAACTTGTAAATTGTTGTTTCGACATTTGAGTGGGGCTATTGATTCATTGCTTATTGGTTTTGTAGGCCTTGTTGACTAGGGCTGTGATTTTTGCTGGCTGTTGTAATTTTATGCAGTCATCATCGCGATAGTAGTTTAGGTAATCTTCGAAGGAAGAGAGTTTTGCGCGAACCAGAAAGAAACAAGAATTCCATTTTGCATGAGGGGCATGACGTAGAATAACAGCTGAGATAAACCCTTGGCGTTATCATTCAATATATAGATGGGGAGTCGCTGCGCCCCAATTTTTCGCAGTTTAATGACGCGGGGACTGCGCTCAGTTATCCTGGGCGAGCAACAGGGGGACGACGCCTGCAAAAGTCATTTGGTCTTCTCCCAGCCATGTTTTCACCTTGAATTACTGATTGTTTGAGAACACCAGCACAGATATCCTCCCGAAACCACAACAATGCATTATGAGTCGATGTCCCACCATCAAAGTCTGTCAGCAGAAGGATTCAGGCATCCTGCCGGTCGAGGATGGAGGGGTTACCGTGGACAGCAGAACGAAGTGGGAGAACCGCAGACGGGGAACTGCAGTCCCCGCTTCCATCAGTGCGCGCAGCTGTAACCCGACTCGCTGGCAAACTTTCTTGGGCGTCGCATTGGTGCGTGCCAAGGACGACGGATCATGCTTAGGGGGCTGACAAGTGCTGATCCGATGTAGCTCTCACCGCCCCAGGGAAAGAAACGAAGTGACCGAATTCATCTCAAAGATGGGGGGAGGAAGAAAAGGGATGAAAAATAAAGTAAAAGAGAGAGAATATAGGTGAGACAGTACCTCTTGCGGTAGATGTGCCTTGCGTTATCTTCCCGTTCAACCTGAAAACGGATTGCGCTCGGGTCAAGCTTGCTTTGCGTTAACCCAAACCGGAGGACCACTTAGTTAGTATGGTTACTCCTCAGGACCGAGGATCGTCTTTATGACAGCCGTAAAAATAAATTGTGCAGAATACAGTAGCGCAGATTGGTCGGGGCAATGGTTTTGGCCTCCACTGGACTAGGGGTTTGCCGCTGTTGGGCTGCTGGGCATTTGGATCTAAACCCCTCCGTCGTTGATCATTACATTTCCGGAAACCCCACGGACTTGAGATAATTTGAAATAGCTACTTAAAAGGTGGAGACAAAAATTCAAAACTGACTGGTTGAGATTACCGATATAAAGGAAAGTAGAAAAACGTAAAAAGAAAACAGAAAAATCAATTAATAAAGAGCGTCCGTGGAAAAGAAAAAGGTCGAATATACAAGTATCTTTCGGCGAGTTGATAGATCGTGTGCAATTGTCGGCCAGTCTTTGGCGGTTAATTTCCCACATTCCGGCGCTACGCCCAGAAGGGAGGAAGTCTGAACCCGACGGTCTGGGTCGAGGTTCCTGCGGCGGGCTGATCATCGCCTAATCCGTGAGTCTTGTTGCTACATCTCGTCAGAGAGTCAGTCATTCTGGGAAGAACAAAGGCGAACCCGATTTAGTATTGGTATAGTGACGAAAATAGAAGAAAGTGGCGGGAAAAAAAAGTACAAAAGAGACAAATAAAATTATACAACAGGTGTCAGCGTATATTAGCAGGAGCAAAGAAATCAATTGTATGAAACATAATAACGAGAAAACATAATAGTACTGGTGGCATCGAAGAAGATGATCGCCAGAAGTTAAAGTTAATAAAATTTTTAATAATAAAAAATGGAGGAATAAATTTCTAAGGGTATGAGCTCATCCACAGTCGATTTCTTTTCTCTTGTCTGGACCTCTCGTGACTCTCCACGCTCTCCGCTTCGTCATTCGGCTCTCTCACCTTTTCTTCCCTCATTTCCCACTTGCTCTTTCCTCACAAACTCCCCCACACCCAAAACGTTCCAACTTCAATATCAACCCTTGGGTTGATCTGCAGCTTCTGACTCCACCGATTATATCCAAGTGGCTTCTTCCTTACGACCCTGAAGATTAACGTGGACGCTGTGTGCGAACCTTTGGTCCTGAGGTCGATCCGTGGAAGGCCTAGCGAATCTCCCGCAGTTTGACAGCTCCTTCTTACGGCTCAACCACAGCGATCGTCAATTACCCTCTAAAAGTCTCAGCAAAGTGGTAGTACGCGTTGCGAATTGACTGAACTGTACGTGATTTAAAAGATGAGGGCCTGGTGTACGTGGTGATTATTTAACTTATCGCCCCGATAGCTTAGGTCAGTCGCGCATCCTATCTTTCGGGTACGCCCCTCTTTCGCCACTTTTTTCCCTGGCGCCCTCTCAGAAATTGCACCCCGCAACGATCGTACCTCTCACCACCGCACGCGTCTCTCCCCACAAACAGTCTACTGTGGCCCGTACCATTGTGTGCTATATTTCCTTCTCAGCTCGCTTAAGTAGCTGGAGTTGTCCCAGCGCAGATTGAGGACCGACAAACTTTCAGCCAGTGCTCGCTTCGGTCGCGGCTTTCACGCACTTCAACCATCGCTTAGAGTCAATGGTCTAACTGTGACGTTGGACGCTTTTCGCATGCTCTATAGACGCTAGTTTCATATACCTAGCGCTCAAACCATTCACGAAACGGGAACACCGGTTATTATCGTCTATTCAACTCGCACGCCATGTATGCTATCGAAGAAAGGGCACACCCGCCACCACCGCCGCCTCTCTCCATGGATCGAATTCCTCCGCCTTCCTCATCATATCCCACCCCAGGCTCGGGGGGTGGAATGGTCTCCGCAGGTATTCCGTCATCTAGCCATCTAGCGCCGCTTTCGACAGTCCACGAGGGTCGCATTTGGTCTCTACAAGTTGTGCAGCAACCGATTCGGGCCCGAATGTGCGGCTTTGGCGACAAGGTTAGTTTCTATATATCCTATATATTGACCGACTGCTTATTTATCGATCTAGGATCGGAGGCCCATTACCCCTCCTCCGTGCATTCGCCTCATAGTTAAGGACGCTCAAACTGAAAAAGAGATCGATATCAAGTATGTAAACCTTGGAACCAAGTGAATTAGTAGCGGCGCTGACCCTGGTTGCAGTGAAATTGATACTTCTTTTTACGTCCTCATGGTAGACCTGTGGAACGCGGAGGGAACGAACGAGGTGAATTTGGTCAAGCATTCAGCAACCTCTCCGTCGATATCAACGGCCATGTCCTCTTCATACCCGCCACCGCCGCAAACCCTGTCCCCCACCTATGCGCAATACCCACAAAATGCCTACGGTCAGCCGGTCCCCTACCCGCAAATGAATAGCTATTACCCGGGAAACCCTCAGCTACAGTATCAAAACCCTTACGGTGCCAGTCCCCAAACCTCTTACTATCAACCATACTACCCGACCGGCGGTCATATGCCACAAGCCAATATTTCCCCTGCACAACCGGTTAGCACGGGACCTGGTGGCATGTTCACGCGCAACCTCATTGGAAGTCTCAGTGCCAGCGCCTTCCGTCTGACCGATCCAGACAATAAGATCGGAGTATG
Source organism: Aspergillus bombycis (assembly GCF_001792695.1). Taxonomy (NCBI): domain Eukaryota; kingdom Fungi; phylum Ascomycota; class Eurotiomycetes; order Eurotiales; family Aspergillaceae; genus Aspergillus; species Aspergillus bombycis. The sequence continues at coordinate 203,437 of NW_019170041.1, read as the reverse complement.
GTTCATCTTACAAGATTTGAGTGTACGGACTGAAGGGGTCTTCCGGTCAGTGAGCATCAATCGTAATTTGTTGCAATGCATCTTTACTAACGCCTTTTCAGCCTTAAAATGAGCTTTGTCAACGTGGGCACTCAATCCAGTGATTCTCCTAACGGAGGAGTGTCTGTGATCAATCATGGATCCGCGCCCGTCCTAGCGTCCGTCTTCTCTGAGCCATTCCAAGTTTTCTCGGCCAAGAAGTTCCCCGGAGTGATCGAGAGTACGACACTCAGTAAGTGCTTCGCTCTCCAAGGCATCAAAATTCCTATCCGGAAAGATGGTGTGAAGGGCTCACGCGGCCGGAACAACGACGACGACGATGGGGATGATTACGATTAAGAAAGCCGCGTTGCTTTGCTGCACTACGCCGTACATTAGGTTGAGAGACATTGTGACTCGAGTGCCTTTAATTTCATGGTTCTCATCTTTTTACGCATTTACGGGTTAAGATACGGGGGCAAGGTTTCGGTCGGCGGTGTTCAGGGCAAGACAGGTTCTTTCAAATGGGTGGGATGTATTGCTATCGGGATTGGTGCCGCGGTGTTTTTTTCTTTTTCTCTTTTTTGGCTTTTATCTCTTTTTGCTAATTGTTGATTCACCCCCTTTTGTTTTTGCTTTATAATATCCCCTTTTTTGTCGCATCTTTTTTAATCGTCTGAAGGTGTATGTTCGACTGTGTGGATGCTGTCTGGATTGCGTGAAACATATTATCTCCTTGCTTTTCTTTCTTTCCTTTTATGTGTACTTGTTCAAACCGCGCCGAGTACTCGATCACCCCTAAAGTATTTCTTAGGGATGGTTGAGACTGGGCGCTTCGTGTATGTTTTGCCACGGAATTGAAAGAACCGACAGGATGGAATATGCCCTAATCCATGGATAATGCGGAGAAGTGACATCAGAAGTGGATTGCCATATCAGGTGATCGAATTTGTACTGCGTAGGTCCCATGCACGGAAGGAAAAAAAAAAACTCAATTGAGTTCCTAAATTAAGTAATTTTAACTTGGTGGGAAATCCATAGAAAGCGTTGCCACCGAGGACCCTGGAACGAATATCGTCTACCTGCCGACGGGTCTCGTATCCGTAACCCATAGTGATGCTTAGTTAGTGAGTGCGACTCTCCCAAATTTGCCAGGTCTGCCATGGGTCGTCGGCAGTGCCCGAACCCTCGGCCATTGTTTGCCATACTGTGTGGCTAGTTTCTATTATTATACACTTAGTTCTTGCAGCGTTACAGACAACTCCCAAGTGTCTCGGAAAAAGTGAGACAGAGACCTCGAGAATCAACGATAGCAATCTCGGTTCTTCAACGACCTCCCCACATAAACGTCATAGATGTTATTAAATAAATCTCCACGGTTGCTCGTCCCGCGACCCCCGTGACAAGCCATCATATCGCTTGCATGCGGTCTCACTTTAGCGGTTGAACAGTGCACCAGCTCAGTATTGGCGTCGTCCCCTGATAGGTTATGATCCAGATTTCGATATGATTATGCAGCGGTTGGCGCCGACTGCAATGTAACGTCTCCCTCATGGCTCCACGAGATGCAGAATGTTGTATGACACTTTGCTATCCATGGATGTCTCGCAGCCTCCTCGTCCTCCAGATATAAATACGAGGTCGAGCTCTCGACACCATGCCTCTCCAAACAGATCAGCCTAGAAACATTATAGCCATCTTCCAAGTTCCCATCCACAGTCTCTCGTTTATTAAATCACCAAGATGAAGTTCTCCATGGTCCCCTCGTTGCTTCTTCCCCTGCTGGCGGCCGCTGCCCCAACCGCCCCGGAGAACCCTCCTTTCAACGTCATGGCCACCCGCTCTGCTTCCCCCATCCACTTCCTCCCCATGACCGCCTCCGGCCAGAAGTTCTACCTTGGTGGAGAAACCACGTCCTACTGCCCCATCTCCGAGGGCTGCCCCCCCGGCAACCAGACCGTGTTCGCTCCTGGTGGCTATGGCTTGGTAAGCCCTCACTTATTTTCTGTCTTCACTTCTCCCCGTTACTAACGAAAACTCTCCAGAACGTCATGGTCCCCGGCGGCCAGCAGGTCTATGTTGACCCCAACGGCGCTCTCTCCTTCACCCAGGCCCACTCTGCCTATATTCCCGAGGCTCCGCCGTGGGTCCCTTCAACTACAAGCCCGGCAAGGACTGGGGCTACTACACCTTCGATGGCTGGGGTACTTCTGGCTTCATGGCTTGCCCTACTGAGGACTACCGCTGGCAGGTATTTGCCGCTGTCCAGAACGCCACTGTCCCCAAGGGTAACGTGGCTGAATGCCTTGGCTTCAATGCCCTGGCTAACAAGGCTGCCCCGGAGGCTGCTGCTTGGCAGTACATTTAAGCCTAGGGCGAACTAAGGCGTCCTGATTTGAGAAATAATCAGATTTGAGAAGAGGTTGTTGCTACGCAACGCGGTGATTGTGATGGTTGTGTAAATTACGCCTGTTGATGAGATATGACAATCCTTTTGTATATATGCAACATTTGAATGCAGTAGTGCTTAGGGTATCGCCAACTTTTGTTCCGTGTAATTCTATTGCGTATCTACGTTAATTTCTCCATATCCGCACGGCTTTGTCCTTACCGCCGCTGCCCACCTTCTCGCCATCGGGACTCCAGTCGACTGCGAAGACCTCGTCCTTGTGCCCTGGGAGATCCATGGCCAGTTTGCCAGTGCGGACGTTCCACACCTTCAAAGTGGTGTCTTTGGAGGAGGATACCAGGAGACGGGAGTCTGCTGAGAAACAGCACTGATAGACTGCGCCGACATGGCCGCGGAAAGTAGTGATGAACCTGCTCATGATTAGATATGTGTGTGTGATGACAATCTGGGCGGTTGAACTCACTTTCCATCTCTTCCATTCCACAGCTTCACATGATTATCGAATCCAGCGGATGCAATATATGCCATATCGGGGGAGAAGGCACATGGTTGACCTCCTTTTGGTGGCCCAGTAATCTAGCAACCGGCTTGTTGGAGCTCTCCGGCTCCCACAAGTACATAGTGAAGTCATCACTTGCAGATACGAGTCTCTCAACAATCTTGTTATCGACGGTGGCCGCTTGCTCGAAGCGTTTCCGGGCTGCGGCGACTTTGTCGGCATCGGCTTCAGGGACTTTCTTAGTGTGGTCGTGGTAGGCGGTTCTCAGAACGAAGTCGGTCGAAAGGGCTAGATGGTTCACGCGGTGCGCATGGGCCTGTAGTGTCTGAATGAGGGTACCCTGTTTGGCGTCCCACACCTTGATGGTCTTGTCATGGGAGGCTGTGTAAATCTTGCCCATGCCGCCCCAGCGGACGCAGGTGACCGAGCCTTTGTGACCGGACAACACAATATCAATTCGTTTCGATACAACGTCCCAGACACGGACAGTAGAATCCTTCGACGCCGAAGCCAATCGCGGCCGACCAGTTTCTTGCACATGGTACGGTTCCCACGCCAGACTGGTGATCCACTTCGCATGTCCCTTGAGCGGGCCTCCCAGTGCCTGTCCTTTCTTTGCATCCCACAGTCGTACGCTATTGTCCATGCTACCCGTCGCGATAATCGCACCGTTGGGGGAGTAAGCGACTGCTAGCACCCAACTGGTGTGTCCCTTCAGTGTGTGCAACGGTGTACCGGTATCGCAATCCCAGACACGGGCTGTCGAATCGCCGCTTCCGGTCACCATTGTTGAAGAGGATACAGGGGAGAATGCAGTCGCAAGAATGGCTTCACCATGTCCAGCTATAGAGGCAGCGCATCGTGAAACAGCCTTCACTCGGAACACTGCCTGCGGGGTAAAGTATAGAGAGATGGTATCTTCGGTTGTTCTGAGTCCAGGCTGGAGTAACGAATGATAGAGATCCGCTAAGATGTCGATGGCCTGATTGTCTTTATCCTGAGATTGGTAGGTGAACCGGTACGGTACTCGTTCATCATCTTCCTATAACCCATAACAGTAGAGCATTAGCCTACGGCGCATATCGGAAATTTAGATTCTCTGCGTACCTACATTGCCTTGTAATGTATTCAAAAGGGTCTCAAGATTTTTCACATTGGCATCGGCCACTGGGACGGACACTGCAGGTCCCGTTGCGGATCCTGTTGCTTGGTCGAAGAACTGCACTCGGACACTGCCCAGGTTATCTGGGATGCTTTCGATCTCCTGTTGCAGACGCGCCTTCTCGGCAATCTCCGTCTTCTGGCGTTTTGTCGGAGGGGGTACAAGAGTCGACATTTTGCCACTCGAATGGAATATTTGTTTTTATTGAAGTCGATCTTGTCTTGAATAAAAATTTCAACGGCTATCATGAAATCGCACTTATCGCGGAGTAGTGGATCGGCGCTAAACTGGATTTGGCTATCCGCTCTTTATCAACAGTATACAGTTTCCTTTCCTACTTCTTCTCTCAGTTATATCAGGAAATCCCTTTTTTCTTGTTTCCAAATGTTGCGATTGCTTATCCATATGGAATGTCAATATTAATGTCTAGAGCTTCTTCCCTTGGGGTCACTGATTCCTTCGTTCCTCTCTCGAGGCAGAGCAGTGGTCCCCTCCGGACAAGACCTACTACGACAGCAACAAGTGTCGCATCTCAAGAAATTATCTGTGCCGTTAGCGAGTCGCGCGGTGTCTCATCTACTGTTGGCCTCACTTTCATCAATTTATCAACGGCAGAAGCGGTACTATGTCAGATATGTGACAGTCAAACTTATGTCAAAACAGTTACCAAGATCGGAGTGTTTGAGCCCACAGAGATACTCTTCATGACTACAGCCAAAGATTCCAAGCTATTTTACATTATTAAGGAAAATATTCAAGAAACCACATTCACCTTCCTAGACCGTAGGGACTGGTCGGAGAAGACCGGCCATGAGTATGTGGATCGACTAGCTTTTCCTGAGGATATTGAATCTATAAAGATTACCTTGGGAGGTAATTTTTTTGCTGCCTGTTGTTTTGCTGCAGTATGTGAGAGCCAACGTACTTACAAGCTTCGCTCATGTTTTATAGGTTCTGAAGTATGTCGAGCTGGAGCTAAATAGGACGTTCGCTTCCCACTCCCTTCGCATCCGTTTCGAGCCTTCCCAGGGGTCCATGCTGATTGACTTATCTACCATAACTTCCTTGGAGCTGATCCAAAATCTGCAGAATGCTAGATCCAAGGACAGTCTCTTCGGGCTTATGAATGAAACACTAACTCCCATGGGTAGCAGGCTTCTGAGAGCCAATATCCTGCAGCCCTCTACAGAAGCTTCGAAGTTGATAACTCGATATGATGCCGTGGAGGATTTATCTACGAAAGGGGAAATGTTTGTATCAGTTAGACAAGGTTAGAAATGAAGGTTGCCCTGCTAGCCATTGACTAACTTGTTATGTTCCAAACTTCCAACAGCCCTCAAGGGGTTCATCGACGCAGATAAAGTCTTAACATCTGTGAGTTGATAAGCCTTTTGGCGCTCATCATATCTGACAGTCTAGCTCATCCTCGTTCCAACCAAACGAACTTTTCAATACGTCGAGCAATCGGTCAATAATGTCATCATGCTTAAAACTTACGTGGGTTCAATCAGATCAGTGTACAAGGCGCTTGGAACGGCTCAAAGCAGCCTTTTACTGACGATCAGAGAAGTAGTAGCCTCGTGGCCCGCTGACTTGCAAGTCTAACTAGGCTATAGTTATGCGCTCCAGCAGGTTATCGGGCAGTTGAAGAGCTAATCGAGTCAACCATCAACGAGTATGTAACATACCAAACGAGACCGCTTGACCTGAGAAACCAGCGTATATACTGTGTCAGGGTACGTACCCGTCGCTTGAGTTGCTATATTTTCAGTACGGCTGTCTGATAATCCAGCGATACAGGCTGGCGTCAATAGTCTACTCGATGTTGCGAGACAGACATACAAAGAAGCAAATATGGATGCTGCAGATCTCATTACAAAGCTTTCAGGTGAGTAGATAGAAGCAGTTGTTACCTAGGCACATCTAACGTACTGTAGAATCTCATGGAATAGCCCTCGATCTGAAGTTTGACACAGCACGCCAATACTTCATTAGTATACCAGCTACAGAAGTAGACACACTCCCTGAAGTATTCATTAACATATACCGCAAGAAGAACCGCATAGAATGCCAAACTCTTGACTTAGTCAAACTGAACCAGAAAATCATCGATGCACATAACGAAGTAGTTAACATGAGTGACCAGACTGTCCATGAATTGATCCAGGATATCCGTTCCGAAATAGCCCACCTCTTCAAGATCAGTGAAGCCATTGCCATGCTTGACATGCTATCCGCATTCGCCCAGCTGGCTGCAAACCACGACTATGTTCGAGCAGAACTAACAAACGTCCTCGCCATCAAGTCAGGACGACATCCCATCCGCGAGAAAATACATACCAAGAAATTCATCCCTAATGACGCCTACGCAACCCAGCAATCACGTTTCCAAATTATCACAGGCTGCAACATGAGCGGCAAATCCACCTACATCCGCTCGCTGGCCCTAATGACCATAATGGCCCAAATCGGCTCGTTCATCCCAGCTGAATACGCCTCTTTCCCCATCGTGCACCAGCTTTTCGCTCGCGTCTCAACCGCTGACGACCTAGAAGCAAATGTATCGACCTTCGCCGCCGAAATGCGCGAGATGGCGTTTATTCTCCGCAGCATCGAACCAAGGAGCATGGTCATCGTCGACGAACTAGGCCGAGGCACCAGTACAACAGACGGTTTGGCCATCGCCATCGCCATCGCAGAAGCCCTCGTCGAAAGCCACGCCCTCATCTGGTTCGTCACCCACTTCCACGACCTTGCTGTGATAATGGCCGAACGTAGTGGCGTTGTCAACCTCCATCTCGCGGCGGAGATATCCCCCAACATGTCCAAGATGACGATGTTGTACAAAATAGCCGAAGGCCCCGAAACAAACCGCTTCTATGGCCTTGCTCTTGCTAAACTTGTTGATCTACCGCCTGGCGTGCTGGAGTATGCGCAAATGGTCTCGGAGAAAATGAACCAAATTGCGCAACGTCGTCACAGCAAGTCTAGAGCTCTGGCTGTTGCGCGGAAACGGAACCTTATTCTCTCGCTCAGGGAGCAGCTCTTGCAGGCTCGAGATGGGAAAATGGAAGGTGAGACGCTTCGCAAATGGCTGAAGCGACTTCAGGACGAATTTGTGTTGCGGATGGCTGCGATTGATGAGGGTGAGTCTGTTTCCTGTGGTTCTGAGGACGGAGAAGAACAAGAGGGGTCCTCTTCGGGTCAGGTTGAAGTGACAGGACTTGATACTGTGGATGACCAGCCAGATCGCGAGGAAAGTTCTGTATCCCTTCTCCTCTCGTCAGTTGAGGAAAGGTCCGTTATAGAGATCTCTTCAGATGATATTTCCGAGAATGGCAGTTGTTAATGTGTACTATTTATGAAATCATACTTATATCTTACTATGATGGGACCCCAAGTTACCAATTACTTTCCTTCCTAATTCATAAAATCATATCCGGACAGACCGTTTGCATTCCATTTCCATTAAGGATTAACACCAATCCTTCACACTTTTTAAACTTGCGTATCACAGTTCTATTATGACTCGCTTAACAACAAAAGCTAAACAGCACAAGGTCATAACTCTCTAAAAGTAGACCAAAATAGTAATCACACTCCTTAACCAAAATGGAAAAGAGTCTGCTTTCCCTTCTTCCCCTTACCCTTCTTACCACCGCCTGCAGAGTACTCTCCGAAATCGGAATCCGGTTCGCCGGGGGTACTGGTGCCTGATCCACCTGAGGTCCAGGCATTCGAGTTCGGAGCGTCTCGTCCATCCCAACGGACACGGACAGTTCCGCGGGTGAGGCCGGCCATGAGGACGTTTGGTTTAGGGGCGGCGGGGAGCGCCGGGAAAGCTTCGGCGTTGCCGGTATTTGTAGGTCGAGGGGTGGTACTAGGTTTAGGGGCAGGACGGGAGGATGGGCCAGCGTAGGATGGCCCAGTGTACGATGGAGCAGGGGATGCCGTGGCCCAAGGGGTATTGCTTTTGGCAGCGGCAGACTTTTTGGAGACAGTAGAGGAGAGGGGGGGGAAGGGGTTACTTGAGGATGAGCCTGAGGGGAGGGCACCGCTTCTGCCGACGGCTGAGCGAGAGGACTGGGCGGTTGAGGATTTCAGCCGGAGGACACGTTTGCCTCCGGCACCGCTGCCGTTCACGGTGCTGGGGGACATGCCTGGTAGGAGGCCCCCAGGGCCTGGCAGGGCTGGGTAATCTTCGTTAATAGCGCGCCAGTCATTCCAGGCTTTGAGTAGTGCGGTTCGTTTGGAGTCGTTTTCGTAGATCTCCGCGAGCTCCTTGACGAGTTTGCCTAGCTCGTTGGTGGATGTGTCGAAGAGGGAGAAAAAACCGTCGATCAGCTCGGTGGCTGTTAGGGCAGAGGTGCGGTAGGTGGACACTTTGGAGCGGAATTCATTCAGCTTATTTTGGTCATTGCCAAGGAGATTAGAAGCACGCTCGACTACGGCTACATGACGCAGACGGCGGGCCTGTTCCTGAGGCGTGGCAGATCCGGAATCATGGCCGAGACTGAGATCCTGCAGTTCCGCCACAGGGGTGGACGCAGCTGGGGGTGTTCGGGAGGCTGGGGTGCGCGGGGGAGCGTGTACAGTTTGAGTATCATTACGGGTCAATTGACCTCCGAAGCTGCGGGTTGATACTGACTGCGCACTTTGAATGGCCATCTGTCGTTGGTAGGCAATTTCAGCTCTTGTTAGTGGTTGTGCAGAGGACACAGGAAGAGGCTCCGAATTTGGATCGCGCCCACGACCAGCGCCACGGCGTTGTCTTTGAGGTTGATAGGGGGTTCTGTAGTCGAAAGACGACAGATCCACGGTTCGTGCATCGCGTCTGGCATCCTTGGAAAGGCCATTTGGATGACATTCCAATTGGTGAGCTTTCATATCCATTTCAGATTCGAAAACAACAAACTTTTTCTCCAAGCACTCCTTGTCCAGGCAAAGAAAATGGTCCTTCTGGAAGTGATCCTCAAGCGCATTATAGTCAATATAATACTGTTGTTGACGACTCCCGGACCGTCTATCACAAATGTGACATCTTTCATGGCGATCGCGACAGTGAGCGTACAGTTCATCGTCACCATAAAACCGCTGACGGCAGAAACCACATTCGGGGTGACCCTTAAAGCCACTCTGTTCAACGGCCCCAGGAACATGATCTCCGTACTTCTCGTGCTTGCGCAACTCCGCTACAGTGAAGAGTTCGTGCTCATGGGTGAAGACTTTCTTGTTTCGCGTACAAAGATCGCTAGACGATAAGAGCCAAAGATAAGTAACATGTCAATTTACAGCATTCCAGAGGAATATCACATACCACATGACTTTGCCATGCTTGCTCTTCACGTGGCGATGCAGGTCGGGCCATCCTAAGCAAGCCACGTCGCAATCTGTGTCCGGACAATTGTATCGGAGCAAGAGGACTGTGTCTTCAAAGATCTCGTTATTTTCATATTTGATCCCGAGATTATCATCTTTCTGAGAAAAGTCCGAATCCTTGAAATCCTGGAAAGGCTTCACATGGTCATTCGTGAAAATCACGTAGCTCGACTCAGTCTACCCCGAACGACAGACATTAGCATAACCCCAAGGTACCCAAGGTGTGTGTGGATCGAAATATAAAGCGTACCCGACAGTGCGCACAGGCTTTGTTCTTATACAATGCTCGAAGTCTCAACGCGCAGATATGGCAAGTGCGGTGATTACACGGCGAAACAGACGTATGTTCGACATTTGACGCACAAATGAAGCAAATCTCACCATCATCGGCGTCGTCTGCGGGCACCACAGCTGCCTTCTTGTCCTTGTCTTCGGTCCCTATAGTCTGTCCTTGGGTCGGTTGTCCACTGGGTTCCGGCCCGGAATCCTTCTTAGGGGTGCTGCGGTTCTGCTTATCGCGACCCCCTCCTCTGCGGGGCCCACTACCCCTGGCCCTTGAGCCTTTTCCGGCACCTTCAGTCGACTGCTGCGAGTTCTCAATTCTTGCCGAAGGTTGGCCTGCTCCCCGTCCTCGTCCGCGACGACCACCACGCTTGGGTCCTTGCGATCCGGAGCCTTGGGGCGGCTGAGTGTCAGACATGGAGGGCGGATATGGAGGCGGGAGTTGGCACGACGGAAACAATTTCAGAAAGGGGACAAGCCCAGATAACAGCTCCCAGGGATTAGAAGAGCTCGGCGCTCCTTCTGGCACTGCGCGACGAACACTTTGTCTGCGGGGATAATAATCCTAGTGTGGTGGTGGCAGTGAGGGGAGACGAATTGTCGAACGGCGGGCGAAAATGTTGGCTGTCGGCGTGCTTAGTGAGCAGCTGTATTAAATCACTAAAAATTTCCTTAACCAGCTAATTAATTAGCCTTCCGCAATGACTCCTCCAGGCGTCATTTCGACTCACACGAAGATGATACCGCCGCCTCTTGACGTGAGCGTTTAACAATTCCCTTTGAATGATTCCACCGACATCTAGACTACCTGTTAACTCGATTGACTAAAGGAATTTTCCCGTGGTGGTTGGTCACTGCTTTGGTGTTGTTGCAGTGGGATGTTTTCCCGTCCTAAGTACAGGTAGTGTACATTTATACGGCCTATCTCGTATTTCTCGGAAATCTGCCTACGTGGGTCCGCGATCTACTTGAATACTCTGTATTGCTCATGCTATGTCATAATAATAATAATAATAATAATAATATGTAATGGCCGAGGACATCCCTGCAGGACTCTTCTGAAATAGCGACGGTTTTTCACCGACAGCATCAATCGCGCCAATCTGCAAGGCAGTACCAACTCCCGCTGGAGAAAAATCAGGTAAAGTAACAAAAGTAAGGCAATTATGTCGCCAATGAGGGTAAACTGAGTACAACATAAGATCTCGATAATCAAAATGACGGCTCCTGGTTATCATATGCGGTGCTGCAAGGCAAAAGCAAAAGCAAGCAAAATAAATAAAAGCAAATATTCATGAAGTATAGCGACGGGCACAACGCAAATTTTGCCCTCCTTGAAGACTATGTATGTCGTAGGTCTCCCTCGAGATACGGAAATTATTCATCGGGGCTGTACAAATTTTGGCTAAGGATCTTTGTCATCGTAAACATATGTATGCGGTCCTGCTTGAAAACCGCGCGCATCGGTTCATCGCAGCGAATTTGGCGTCGGTCGGTGGGATCTTGAAGTTCATGCTCGCGGATATACGCCCAGACTTTCTTTACCGTCTGGGGTCGCGAAAGCTGGGGGGAGTTAGCTGTCTCTGATTCAAAGTATGCAGGTGATATGCGACGCGTCAAACAAGCAAGACCAAAGAGAAAACATACCGACTCTTCACCGCCCAGCAGAGCTGACAATGCCGGTGAAAGCGTAAGTGGTTTCTGTATGATTGTTAACACGAGACATATTCCTCCAAGGGTAGAGTAGTACATACATGAAATCCACCAGAACGGTTCACTTTCTTGGAGTCCGAGCCAGAGTCGACATCTGAGTCGTCCTCCGCTTTGACCTTCTTAGACGTTTTGGCCTTGGTCGTCTTCTTCTTTGCCGGTTGGACTTTACGCGCACTCGCACCGCGAGTGGGACGAGCACGCATATTTTCCTCCGCCTGCAATTTTGCCGCGAAAAGGGCATCCGCATCCAAGTCGTGATCGGGCTTTTTCTTCTTCACGGGAGGAGTCTTGTCCGATTCGCGTTCTACACTATCCGCCTGACGTTTCTGTGACTTGGAGGATTGCGCAGGGGACGAAGCCTCGACCGGCGTCGCAGAGCTGTGGCCATTGGTCGCAGGAGCAGTAGCGACCGCCTCGGGAGAAGCATCTATACCACCATTCTCGGCAAAGATGTCGAACCGCTCCATAATAAGCTGCTTAATCACAGCCTATTTAAAAGAGATACGTTAGCATAGTGTACAATTCCAGTGAAATCAAGTGATATTGGGGTCATTGGTTTTGCGACGTGATTGGGTGCGGAACAGACCTTCTGCGGAGTGAGATCATAGCCAACCTCTTCCTGAAGCCCTTTACGGATTCGCTTCTCGGAGATAGTATTGAGGTCACTCTTAGCCAGGATTGAGTCAATAATTGGTACATATTGATCGCGGGCTTCTGGGGAGACTGGCGCATCGCGAATGATGTCAGTTCAGAGCGACTTCGGCGGCTTGTGCACGACCCGGAAACATAAGAGCCAACGGAACTTACGCGACATCCTGACAACGTAGCTGGGGTTACCTTCTCGGCGGTAGGAATTACAGTGATAATTGCGTCAATCGCTGGAATGGGCACAGTCACAGAGTCGATAATATTGGCTTTGCAGCAGGAGGAGAGGTAGTGAATCGTACTGTTGGAGATCGATCGTCCAGATCTGGGCGTAGCGCTGGCGCTTAGGACCGGCGGGGCATAAGAAGGAAGGGAATCTCCAATAAAAGGTGTAACAGAACAGGAACACAAGGTAGATCAGATAAAAACAAAAGGAAACAATGGAGATGGCCGGCCCACAACGACCAGCACCTTGCACCCGCAAAATTAAAGCAATCTGGGACGAATTGTGTTCGAGGATCGCGACCTGTTATGGATCTCCAACTGTATGTCAAGGCAGGCCGTACGGTCGGTTACGGTAAAGTAAGGTTTACTAACACTGGAGGCCATGCGGGCGACTGGGGTCGGTCGGGCCGTCACGTGAGAGTAGACACGGCTGAGTCAGCGCCTTCGCACACAGAAGCGGCTGTGGTTGGGATTTGTTCTTTTTGCCCTAAAACCAAGCAAAACGGGGACGACCAGCAGAAAATCAGAGCGGCTCTCTCACCCTCGATTACTCTCCACCCATCGCCCTCGAAACGCCCCCAGCAATCATGGCGCCCAGTTTCGATACCCTGACCGAGCAGGATCTCCACGAAGAGGAGGAAGAGGAGATTGACTTCTCCGGTGAGTGCGACTCTTTATCATTTGTCTCTTTCTAGGTCCCGTGCCCCTCTTCGCTAATACCGCTTTTCCGATTTTAGATCTCAAGGAGCAGTTTGAAGTGAAGCTCGAGGAGGGTTTGGATACATTTATCGTCATCGATGGACTCCCGATCGTGCCGGAAGAAAGCAGGCAGAAGCTTATCAAGTTCTTGCTGAGGAAACTTAACGCGGTCGGCCACACCTCCGAAGATGCCGTTTTCATGCCAACCAACGACAAGAATATGTCCGAAGGGTACGTACCGGGGAAATACTGGAAATGAACGAAGGAAAGGTTTAATTTTTCGTTTGTGCAGTTTCGCCTTCGTCGAATATGAAACCCCCGAACAAGCCATTGCCGCAGTCAAGCAGCTGCACGGAACACCTCTCGACAAGAAGCACACCCTTGCCGTGAACAAGTTGATGGATATTGATCGCTATGGTCGCGAAGGACGCATCGATGAGGAATATAAGCCCCCAACTGTCGAACCTTTCAAGGAGAAGGAGCACCTCCGCTCATGGCTGTCCGACCCCAACGCCCGTGACCAGTTCGCCCTCTACCGCAATGACAAGGTTGGCGTGTTCTGGAACAACAAGAACAATCCACCAGAGAACGTTGTCGATCGTGCTCATTGGACACAGCTCTTCGTCCAGTGGTCTCCCAAGGGTACATATCTTGCATCCGTCCATCCCCAGGGTGTGCAGCTCTGGGGCGGCCCTGCTTTCTCGAAACAGAAGCAGTTCCCCCATCCGTTTGTTCAGCTCGTCGAGTTCTCGCCAGGTGAGAACTACTTGACTACCTGGTCTTCCCGCCCCATCCAGGTTGAAGAGGGTCACCCTGTCTTGTCTTTCGAAGAGGATGGAAAGAACATTATCGTCTGGGATATCGTCTCTGGAAAGCCTCTGCGTTCCTTCGTTTCCCATGATCTCGCTGCCGGCCCTGCTGAAGGTGATGCTGCCCCGAAGAAGAAGGTGCAGTGGCCCGCTTTCAAGTGGTCCGCTGATGAGAAGTACGTCGCAAGAATGCTCCAGGGCCAGTCTATCTCTATCTACGAGCTGCCTCGGATGAACTTGCTGGGTAAGACTTCCGTTAAGATTGATGGTGTCATGGACTTCGAATGGTCGCCAGCAACAGTCAGCCGTGAGGGCGTCAAGCAATACGAACAACTCCTCTCCTTCTGGACTCCTGAAATTGGCAGCAACCCCGCAAGAGTCGCCTTGATGAGCGTTCCATCTAAGGAGATTGTACGAACCCGTAACCTGTTCAACGTCTCTGATGTGAAGTTGCACTGGCAGTCTCAAGGTACCTACGTCTGTGTCAAGGTGGATCGTCACTCCAAGTCCAAGAAGTCAATGGCTACCAACCTTGAGATTTTCCGAGTGCGCGAGAAGGGTGTTCCTGTTGAAGTTGTGGACAGTCTCAAAGACACTGTGATCAACTTTGCATGGGAGCCCAACGGTGGACGTTTTGTCCTGATCACTACGGGTGAAGCCCCTAGCGGTGCTGCTGTTCTCCCCAAGACTGCTGTATCTTTCTTCGCTCCTGAAAAGAAGGGCCCCCAGGCCGGTAACTTCAAGCTTGTGCGCACAATCGAGAAGAAGACGAGCAACGCTATCTACTGGTCCCCCAAGGGCCGTTTCGTCGTTGTGGCCACCGTTCACTCTCAGTCGAACTTTGATTTGGACTTCTGGGATATGGACTTTGAGGGTGAGAAGGCTGAGGGCGAGAAGGATCTGGCCGCCAACCTTCAATTGATGAAGACCGTGGAGCACTACGGTGTCACAGATATCGACTGGGATCCTACAGGTCGTTACGTTGTTAGCAGTGCTAGTGTGTGGACTCATTCGGTAAGCCCAATGCATCGTGCCAAGGTTAGCTAAGAATTTGCTACTAATATCTTCTTACTAGATGGAAAACGGCTGGAACCTTCACACTTTCGCCGGTCAGACCCTCGCTGAGAACCCTACCGAAAAATTCAAGCAGTTCGTCTGGCGTCCTCGCCCACCCACTCTTCTTAGCAAGGAGGAGCAGAAACAAGTGCGCAAGAATCTCCGTGAGTACTCCAAGGAGTTCGACGAGGAAGACAAGTATGCTGTCGACATTGCCAACACCGCTGTTGTCGAGAAGCGCAAGCGCGTTCTCAACGAGTGGGTTGCCTGGATCCGCCGGGAGAAGGAGCTCGCGGCCGAGGAGAAGGATGCCTACGGTATCCCCGAAAATGCAGACGACGCCAAGGTTGCCAAGGATGCTCCCTCCGTCTCCGAAGACCAGGGCGAGACCGTTGTCGAAGAGATTGTGGAAGAGATTGTGGAGGAGAACGAGGAAGTTATCGGTTGATTGGGTCATGTCTTTCGTATCTAATGTCACTTTCTATTTTATTTTCCTCATTTCTACATCTTGCCTGTCGATATCCTCACCCTCTTCTTCGAAGCGCCGCCCGCTTCGCCTCCTGTGAGCTTGTTTCTGTGATCCGTTTGGCTTTGTTCCAGCCCAAGGACGTTTGGAACTTCAAAAAGTGAATAGATGTGTATTGCGTATCTCCCAACCGGAGAGTGTCATGTGCGCAACAATTGGTAGCATGAGAGATGACCACCATAAGCCGGCATGTGCAAGGCTAACGAAGTACTAGTAAGATGTTCTTGTATAAATTTTCATCGGGCCGTGTCTGCAAAGAAACAATTCTTCTATATCATTGATTATACTACAATATCACCCCCTCCTAACCCATCACCATCCAAATCAGTACCCCAACCCAGCCCCAAATCCACCCACAGGTTCCAAACATGCGATCCGCACCACTTACCCCACCCGTACTAGTAGGAGGGCTTCCAGAGTCCGTCGGATACGGTCCAGAATACGTACTCGCCGACTGCACATTCACCTTGAAGAGCCCATTCTCACCGCCAGCAGTCCTACTAGTCCCCATCACATTCCCAGGCGGCGAATACTCACAAACAACATACCACCCCTGAGCCCTACTATAGGAACCCGTATCCCCGCTCTTCTCGTGATCATCAGTGCCGTTGCCGTACCCGCAGTCGATCGCCGCGCATCCAACATCCGTCGTAGCCCTCCAAACTAACTGCGTAAAATGCCCAGTCTCCTCGCTGAACCCGGTCGGTTTCTTAAAATCGTACATGCGACGTTCGTCGCCCCACGCAAAGACCGCAGCCGAGGCGTTCTGGTATCCGAAGGCGAGGTTCTCGCCGTATGGTCCGTGCTATATATATATATACCTTTCGCATAAGTACAACCAACCCTTCCAACTATTTATATTTCCCTCGTACAACACCCCAACCCAACAAATAGCACAGAAAAGTAACTAGAACGTACAGAATGTTTCCATTTACACCCCTCGGCCCAATCATTTGCATACCGAGTCAAGGTCTCGTTCCAAACGAGATCGCTTGCGTTATGCTCTTTCCGGTAGGTATTGCTCGACGAGAGGATTGTGTCTCTGAACACCTCGGGGGATGTGTAGGAAGGTGGATGCGGCGATATTGGCGTTGCTGTTACAATGATTGTTGTCTGGATTGTTTGTTGGGTGTGTGCCGGTTTAGCGAGCATGAAGATGAGCATGACTTCCAGACATGGCGTTATGTATCGCAAAGGATTGGCGTGCTTGTAAGAGGGGATAGTAAACATTCTGTGGTTCTATAGTTTTCCTTTTCTTAGGGCCGTTGGTCTTCCGGTCTTCTAAGCTGTTTTTGCTGGTTGCGGGGTGTAGTGCTAGTATGACTGGTCGTATACTATGGAATGGTTCAGTTATACAGCCACTGGACAGATCAATCAGGGTGGGGAATATGACTGTCAGGCTTATTTGCAGTATTGGATAGACCGGTAGACCTGAACCTGTGTCGGATTAATTCGTTGGATACGTGCTTTATTCATAAATGCTCTCTGTACTTGATTTGCTTGTGGGAATTTGGACCAACACTAAAAATAACCTCAGGTAAGACCACGGTGAAGTGACACATACCCCCTGCAAACCAGCCTTTTTATAGGAAAAAGTAGCTGCAGGTGAGATGGAGACTCGCGCAACGAGTGGCTGAGAGGTGTTTGGTCACCAAATAATGCTTCCACAGCCGCCCACTGACGTCAGGCTTTTTTCAGGCGCCAATATTTACAAGAGAAAGTAAACCACGTTTGTGACACAAAAAGACTGAAATAAAAATAAATAAAGTCTACATCTAGGATGAAAATATATCGGCCATATAATAGATAGTGTCGTTCAAATCGTAGTTTCCGGGCATTCCGGAGCCCTATAGTAACACCCAGCTGCCCACCGATGTATATATGCAACGCGAAAATGGGGGTATTCTCCTTTAAATGTACAGGTCGTAATGCCGTGGGTATTTTCCAAAGTCCCGTTCATCACATAATATTGCACCCAATCCCATACATGGCTCGTTCCACGTCTCGTTTCACCTGATACCAATCTGCTCGTCGTTCGGCGAACTCGCACACATCTTCAACCGTCCAGATTCCCTGAAACCGGTCCGAGTCCGCAATGATAGTAGCGAGCTCCTTAGCGTCCGAAGGGTCGATTAGATAGATCTGAGAGAGTTCGCGAAAAGCTTTGAAATAGACAAGAAGCTCATTGTTCTTGAATCTCTGGATAAATTTGAAGTAGTGGTTCATATCGCTAGGCTATGTCAGCGAGACCATGCTATTAGGACCTAAGAACAGAAGCCTCACCTGATGAGTTTTAAGGAACCCTCAACGCTGATTCTTTGACGTTTCAAGTGCTTGCATAGGGCAGTAAAAAGACGCAACCCCACCTCTTGGTTAAAAACGTCAAGTGTGCTCTTGTCGGTACTCCCAACGAGCATTTGGGTATGCGAGGAAACCACGTCAACAACGGCAACTGCCGCTTCAGACACGCTTACATCCATAGTCTGCCGGTACGGGTCTGTGGACACATTCGGGTTGAAGTCTGTCGCTAATTGTCGTGTTGCCAGAATGTAGTCTACTTCTTCCATGAGAACATCAATTCCTTTATTGAGTCCTGCAGCAACTCGTTCATCGAGATTCTGCTCAAACTTCTTCTTCTCTTTCACTGCGGGGTCAACAAAATCATTACGATCAGTCAGCTTTTTGCCAATAAGTTCTTGCTCATAAAAGACATCGACCATCTGGAGAATGAGATCACCAACATTCACCAGCTCCAAGAAGGTGACTAAGGGTTCAACACCCGACTGATCGCGGTCTCCTTGTTCGCGAGGTCGGTAGTTAGATAGATGGTCGACTGCTTTGTCAAAGCCGACGATAAGATGACGATGCCCTAAAATGCGTACCAGGGCAACAAATATCGCCTCGCATTGCTGCTTTGTAAGGGCACCTGTGTCCCCTCCAATCTGAACAAATTGAGCAGCTCTCTCCAGACCCGACTTTGCAGCATGAACGAGGCCCAAGGCGACTTCGATGCTGAAAAGGGAACGGATACCTTCCATTTTCGATTTCATGATAGCTGCCTTGGCTGCTAGTTCCGTGGTAGGGGCTTCGGTTACAGGAGTGGCAGGCATGGAGATGGTTGAAAATCGGTTCTGGGACTTCAAAGCCGAGGTATCGCTAGTAGAAGACTCCTCGTCAGACCTTGAATCGTTTGCTTTGGTCCCTGAAAAGCTAGGAAGGAGATTGACAGGGGCCATGATGACTTTCTTGAAGGAAGTCAGGAAGTCCTTCTTATCGGCCTGTCTATTTATATTTGACATTAGAAATGACTCTGTCGAAGCAGCCTGTTCAGAAAGCTGCCTATCCCATTCATCCACTGCGGCCTCGGAGCATTTCCGGAAATAATCTAATTCCTCCGCAAGGTATAAGTCCATATGCGGCTCATATACCTTAGCAATGACATGCTCCAAAAACTCTTCGAAATTAACAGCCGAACTTTGAATTGGTAACAGGGTATCAGAGAGATTCATGCATTGGGCGAATGTACTCGAAACGGCAGTCAAGTAAGATTCTATGTTGATGCGGTGCAATTCATCAAAGATTGCGGTCAGAAATGGGTACAGCACATCTTGGCCGACTTTCGCAATGAACGGCAATGCAACCTTTAACGACGGGGGAAAGACGCGATTGATGATTGCGACTTCTTCATTGTAAGCAACACTCAGACGGGTAAAAAATGCCTGCGTCTGGTCAAGCTTCACGCGTTGAGATGATGTATCAATGCAGTCCCCTGGCCTACCGTAATCTGACCTTCGTGTAACAAGATGGTTATGGTGAATGAAGAGCTCGACAGCTGCAGCACCGCCGTTCAACGTGTAGAGAACGTGGGCATATTGCCGCATTCTATTGTCGATGTCTTCGGTTTCGTAACCGTGTCTGAATTCCTTGATAGCGGCCGTTTCGAACAGTGAGATAGCTTCCTGCAGGTGTGACAGTCTCTCACACCAGCCCTCCGTCAAGTCACATTTGGCGAAAGCTTGCAATTGAAATAGAATCTGAGCTTGGTGCTGTGGATCGGTATATTTCTTAAACAACAGACTGTCTGGAGAAGCTCCTGAAACAGCAATATCGTTGTAAAAAGGCGCAAGAGCAGCATGAATCTTGCCATACTCATTGCGAGCTTCTCCGCGCACTGATTTAACCTGCTGTAATGCCCCCAAGACTGGATCGTCTCCTAGTTCGTTCGCATTTCCAGTGGTAGCAGGTGTAGATAGCGTTATTTGATCAAAACCATCGGACAGTGATTTGAGACTTATTTGAGGTTTATTTTCTGTGCCTGCGCTCACGAGCGATGATCGCTGAGATTGCTCGGCAGCTTCTTTTTGCCTGACGCTCTCAACATCCGCAATGGTCCCAAATGTTTCTTCAACGTGTTTCCTAGCATCCAGTTCATTCCAGCAGCCCATGCGTTTCAGCCACTGCACCCATCTTGTGTCATCGTAAGCGATCTCGCGCAAAAGTTTTGACGATCGTGCTACTCGAATCAAGTCGACCGGGGAAAGATAGTCTAGGACTGAGGACATAATCTCTGCTACTCGTTAGTTATACTGTATATCGCTTTTCCTTCGGCCAAAATCGAGCGTACCAGCTGGGAGAGCAGCCCTGGAGACTTCGTCCATGGAGGCCATTCTGACCGAAGCCAACACGTCTCTGCGTGGTTTCCCACCGACTCCTGTCCCATTGCTCACTTTCGGCGGCATCTTGGCTTCTGTAGTTATGCATCGGAAGAGAGGAAAGATCCTTGGGTTCTCGATCGAATGGGTATTGCCGAAAGCTCGGACGGCCAAAGCAGTTCCCACCGACTAGTTGGCTCCGCGGGGCAATGCACACGATTGGGGCAAGCGCTGAGCCTATCGTTCTGAATAATAACAACTAGGATATATGTTTATAGGTAAAATGGCTCATTGTTAAAAAAAAATGCACAGGTCCAATGTACGGACCATTGATGTCTTGCACAGCCATGATGACTATGGCGGCACTTAATATGAACCCCAGAGAGTCCCATGGTGGATCGGCCGGAGGCTTTCCCTTTCCGGTGAACCAGCGAGAAGGGACCAACTCCACGTGATCGAGGGGTCTAAACAAATGATCAGATCTGAAATTCTTGATCTATATTAATTAGTCACTTATGGCAATATGAGTTCCGGTTTGTATATACAAATTTGAACAATTGTTAGAGGCCGGTGCCGCCCAGAAGGAAATGCGCAAAGTAAATTCTATTGTGATGATGATGACAGATGCGAACTGCGCTTAATTAGCAACAAGGAAGATTCATCTCTACTTAGTAGATGAATTTGCAACCGTGGTGATGCGTCTCTCTTTTCGAAGGATGAAACTTGATGTGGTGATTACAGAAAGCCCATTTGGTAGGCTTTCCAGAATGAGAATAGCATGGTAGTAACTTGGAAGGTGGGAAGTCTTTTTTATCATCTGCTTCGGCGGATACTGCTTGCTGCTTTATCAATTGCATGTGAGTGTGGACAGACTTTGCATACACACCGTATACGCTCTCAGAAATATCACGGAAACTTCAAGCAGGTCAACTTAGTTCTCATTGCTATTGAATGAACTCAAAGTTCTAATACCATTTTGCTAGTCGTATAGAGAGAGACTTGGGTGGTGGGGTGTTGTATACTGTGGTATGTCATGGGAAAAGGCCTACTGAGCTACAATTTCCATGACTACAATTGACCCAAGCCAACGACATTTCTTCTCCATATTATTCCAGTGCATACTCCCTCTCTCCTGATTTTATCCTGCCCTCTGGTAAATCCCACACAACATAATTTTGGCTAGCTTCTTTCCATACATGATGGAAGTCTTTCAGCAGCCAGTCCTACATGTCGAAGCGCGTGTCAAAAACAACGCAGATGGTATCATCATTCGCACTGACCTGGTACATTACCCCTGGTGTACCTGTCCTGATCACTTAAGGGCTATGAGGCTTAAATCAGCAGATTAGGGAAGAGGTCACAAAATGGCTAGTTGCCAATTTTGTCGTTCTCAGCCTCGGCCAGGAAATATCCTCCTTTGGTACGAGTGCCTCCGCTAGGCAAAAGGTTAAACACAGTTACTGATAGTATATTAGAAGGCCTGAGCGATTCACATGCTCAGGTCATAGACTCTGTGGTCGTCACCGAATGCTCGGGGGAAGATATGGAAACCGGAGCATATAGACTCCAACACGTTGAACTTGATGTCCAAGCGTATCAGCTTCGCGCACCGTTAGAGCAAGAAAGCTCTCAACACACTCAGCCTTTGGAGGAATCCATGGACAGCAAGGATGAAGATCCAAAAGCAAGGGTACTTAGCCTACCAAGCAGAGAGCTGGACGGACTATGGGAGTCGTATGATAAATTTGATGACTTGGTGTCCGCATGATATTAACTCAGATGTGTCACAGATTACAGTTTGACCAGCCGCTTAAGTCTATGTTGCTTCGTGCCATTACCAGGATGGGTGACGACTTTAACAGTGCTTGCGGGATAACAGCTTTGGCTAACTGCTCGTTCTAGTATCATACTCGTCTCGAAAACTCAATAGATGGACGATCAACTGGAATAGACTAATTCTTTTATGGGGACCGCCAGGAACAGGAAAAACAAGCCTCTGGTGGGCCAATCAAAGCAGTCGCGGGTTATTCGAAGCTGAGATAGTTTAGCCGTGGCCTCACTCAGAAACTTTCAATACGCATCGGAAAACATTATCCCCAGAGTAAGCTTGTTGAAATAAACGCTCACTCACTTGGTAGCAAGTTCTTCGGTGAAAGCGGGAAGCTGGTAAGTAAGACCTTCGAGAACATTGAGTCCTTGCTCGAAGAGGAAGAAGATACCTTTGTCTGTGTGATCATCGATGAGATAGAAACACTAGCAGCTCGAAGAGAGAGAGCGCTGGGTGGGAATGAACCATTTGACGCTGTACGTGCGGTCAATGCACTTCTCACAGGCTTGGATAGATTGAAGACCCATGACAATGTTGTTGTAGTTTGTACGAGCAACTTGGTCACAGCTCTGGTAAGCATTCCGTCAGAGCAATGCACATTCTGAGCTGGAAAAGCTGATGTACATCGCAATTTCGTAGGACCAAGCTTTCCTCGATCGAGTCGATATCAAGCAGTTCGTGCCATATCTGTCCAACAGAGCTATATACGGAATTTACAAGGAATGTCTGGAAGAATTGGGCCGATGTGGGATCATCGAGGGAACCTCGTTTGATGTCGTTCAAGTGAACCCCGATAATCCCCAGACTGCACTGCAATATGTGGAGCAGGCTACGGAGACTCTACTGCTACCCACATTTGATGAGATGCTCCTCAATTATCAGATGTTTCCGGAATCTGTCCCCAAGCAGCTTAGTGACGCAGCATTGGAGAGCATGGTAAGTTATGCTCGGTTTCCGTTTTCCTTTCTTTCTTGCACTATAATTACTGGGTATACGTTACAAAAAAGCACTTCTAACACCCTCATTAGAATCTTAGTGGGAGGACTGTTCGACGACTACCCGCTTTGTCTTTAGTGTTGTATAGTAAGAGTGCCCGATGTAATACTCGGGAGGCCGTCCATGCTTTGCGTATGGGGATTACGTCGGAAATTCAAGCCAAGGCGGAAGCACAATGAAGGAGAGACCACACAGAAGAAGAAGACGTGGAGTGGACGGGAGTGTGAGGTTCTCATACGAGCAATTGGCGTAAGACATGTGCCACTAAGATCTTTAAGAATGCAGTACTAGAACGAGAGAACGAATTCCGAACAAATGATGGTATCATTGTAGTTGTCGGGATTGTTTGGCTGTCATCATGTGGCTGCTGATTTATGGATCGAATTTTGTTGTTCCGAAAAGTCGCGGTTTTCACCGAAGGCAGTTAGAGCCGTGGTGCCAGCCAATCAGCGGGAGGGTTTAGCCAATTCCAAACCCAAGAGAAACTTGACCGTCCGAGAACCTCAACTTCACCTCCAAAAGCACATTCTCCAGTGCGCACCACGACCCCCTCCCCCTCCCCTCTCCTTCTTCCTGGCTATTGTGCTTCCTGATTATCCATTGATCAGAGGGTTCTTAATATCATCAGTATGCTGGCACGTACTGTCTCGCGCAGCGTGCCCTTCCGGGGTATCGCACGGCAGTCCTTGAACAGAGCATCCACGGTACGCACTTCTCCGACATCTGACGTCCATTGGGCTCAATATAAGAGGGCAATTGCTTTGGAATATGTCCTGGAGGATTTTGCAAGGACTCACCACTGATGAATTGTCCAGCGTGCGTCTTCTTCCGCCGCCGGTGCCGAATCCGCCAGCTCCCCCTTCCACCTCACAGTCACTGCGTCCGTCGCAACCGCCGTCGCCGTCGGATCCGCCGCCTATCTCTATGGGCAGGAAGCTTTTGCATCGACCCCTGCTGAGGAAGGGTGAGTGGATTGGTTACGATATTGGTCGGGCTTGAACACCCATCCCTCTCCGTTGCTCCGACCGAATCGTCATCCTAGCAGCCGAGACCGTGATATGACTGACACATCTGAATTAAAGGTTGCACTCTACCAACTACCCTTGGGAACACGCCAAGTGGAACAAGACCTTCGACCATGCGGCGTGAGTACTACTAGAATCGGATCGACCCTCCTTTTTAAACAAAAGGCAGTTCTTGCTTACATATTCTTTCTCAGCCTCCGTCGTGGTTTCCAGGTCTACCGCGAAGTCTGCGCTTCCTGCCACTCCTTGACCCGTGTTCCCTGGCGTTCGTTCGTTGGTGTCATGCACACCGTCGATGAGATGAAGGCCATGGCCGAGGAGAACGAATACGACACCGAGCCCAACGACCAGGGCGAGATCGAGAAGCGTCCCGGAAAGCTGTCGGACTACATCCCTGCTCCTTACAAGAACGAGGAGGCTGCCCGTGCTGCCAACGGTGGTGCTCTGCCCCCTGATCTTAGCTTGATCGTCAAGGGCCGTCACGGTGGCTGCAACTACATCTTCAGTCTGTTGACTGGTTACCCTGATGAGCCCCCAGCTGGTGCCACTGTCCAGGAGGGCATGAACTTCAACCCCTACTTCCCTGGAACCGGTATGTTTTGGCGAATTCCCCATAATATTAAATTGGTCTAATTCCGTTGTAGCTATTGCCATGGGTCGTGTCCTCTTCGATGGTGTTGTGGAGTACGAGGACGGCACTCCTGCCACCACCTCCCAGATGGCTAAGGACGTTGTTGAGTTCCTCAACTGGGCTGCCGAGCCTGAGATGGACGACCGTAAGAAGATGGGTGTCAAGGCCATTGCCCTCCTTACTGGTCTCTTCGCCGTCAGCGTCTGGGTTAAGCGTTACAAGTGGTCTCCAATCAAGACAAGGAAGATTGTGTACAGCCCCCCTGTCTCCCGGCGCTGAACGATACAACGGACTATATGAATTGCAAAATGTGAGGGATCGACGGCCCAGAGAACCTTGAATAATCGACCCCAACCTTATTAGGTTTGGTCACGTCGCCGTCCCTTCATCAGTCGCTCTTATGTATGGTCTGGCCTCTGCTTGTTTTGTTAGATGTTATTCAGGACACCTGTATCTGTACCCTAGATATTTTTCTCCTTTGAAAATCTTGTTTGAAGACCCAATGTCACTATTTCCTTTGTCTACATTCATATATGAATTTTGCTTCATTGCGCGGGTAGACTCTTTTGCCTAGAGCGAGGCAATCTGCCGATGTTGGCTTCGCCTCAGCAGTTGCCGTGATTGCATTTCAACGATAGTCGAACAGTTCTAGGACAAGTATGAAACAAAAGGGGTTGGGAATTGTACTTAAAAACTTAATGTTTTCAGTTTTTGGGTTGGTCCTGATTATATATATATATATATATATATTGGAAATTAAACCATGTTCCCTACTCCATAGTTCGTTCACCATCTCCAAAAAGTGGACGAAATATGAATTCGTAAGAACCCCACATTGTGGTTACTATGATATCCGACAGCTTCATCAACCATTGCGGACTACGACCATCCGGACCAGCTAGAATCCTCGAGAGTGTGAGCACCAGAAGCATAAGTGGACCCCACGTTACTAGAAATATCGATTTGCCCATCTTTTGACGAACAGTTATAATACGATATGTTGGTACTCGAGAAAGATGCGTCCGATAAGAGATAGGAAGATTATGCTCGGCTGCCCCTGTGAGGATCAAGTTGAGGTAGCGAGCGGATGGCTGAGAGTAGCCAGGCTTGCGCACAGCGGGTCCAGATCGCGGGACGAATGAGTGTGTTCGCTGCGCATAAGCGCGCCGAGATATCTCGTCTAGGTTCGTGACAGGTGCGAGAAGGGTATGTGCTTTGAACGGTTTCGATTCTGGGCAGTCCGGAATGGGCTGGGTTGGGTCGTAAGATTCGGCAAAAGGATAGCAATCTATAATGATGTCCTTGTATCCATTCCCACCTCCTTCTGTCGCTATAATGCGAGCGTAATCGGCAAGGGTGACCTCATACACAACACCGACGAGAGGATCGTTGGGTAGATGACCATGCTCTCGTTGGGAAATGAGCACTGTTTTTTCCGATGCCAGATCACCTTCCAATTCACTATCTGTGATATGGCCTGTATCAGTTCCCTTGCATGAGGTGTCGCGGAATTGACTTGCTGCGAAGCATGGCTCGATGTACGGCAGTCCAGGAAGATCGAAGGTTAATCGTAATTCGGGAACAATGACGTTGATCTGAGAGAGGGGCTTAATGCCTCGCATCCCTAGGAACGTTTTCGAAGCCAAGTTTGAGCCGTAGGCCAGGTATAGGACGGTTTCCTGTGGAGGAGATGGTTTGCTTTGATCATCGTGTCGGCTGGAAAATTTAGGCAGGTGTTCAGAAAGGTGTTCGTCTCTCTCGAGGGAGTGCTCTGCGACTGATGCTCGCCGTCTGTTAGACGTTGTCTCGGGAAGGTGACAACTCGTCGCTTCGGATACTAAATCGTTGCTGCGGCGCCCGGGAATCAGTTCCCATAGCCGTTCGAACATCCCACGTGTTGATGAGGCGGGAAGAACGACATCAGGGCCGTCTTCCTTGAGCGGATTTTCAGGATATGACACACCCATTTCCAGGTAACTTGTAATTAATCAATTGAATGGAAAAATTGAGATATGGGAAACCTCAGCCGCACAGCGTGTGCGCTAGAATTTATGAGTTACTACTAGTAGTCAACCTCGTGTCGGAGAATAAGTAGACCAATCATCATGCTGTCTGACTATCATGTTTCTCCCTCCACGTAAACACTTGGTCGCCTGGTTTGTGTCCATAGATGGATGTTAAGAGTCGGGGCGCGGAGCGAACGAATGCCGATTCGGATCGGATCTCTAAGGGACCGTGTTTGATTACAATATCAAACAGATCATATTGGTAATCAAGTATATGCATCATTGGCTCTTCTGAGAGAATTGGTACCGATAGCAGTTGAGAACTGTCCATATTCAACGGATATCGAACTGGGCAGATGATAGCCTAAATAGTATGGAACTTCCAGTAAGCTGCGATGGTGTCATCTGCGCTACTATGTTAAAATCTGGGGTTTTATGCGTAAGGCGTGTTGTGCCTGACGTTGGCTTGCGAAGGTTCTTGGCAGAGGCCCTGGCACTTGACCTCCTTAGTATGAAAGAACAATCATCCACCAGTGTATCAACGACTTCTCTTTCTATATGTTTCTTCCTCTTGTTTTCGCTAAGAACAATTTTGAACAAGGTGATGTTCAATAACTGTGCTCAGAATTTCCAGGGCACACTAGCAGCAAACTTATCATTTCGCTAAGATATCAACACTCTACTTAACGTTCATAAGTATAGTATGGGCGAAAGACAGTGCCTTCGATAAAATATGAGGTTTTTCGATAGCTTCTAATTCGCTTATCGTATTGAGATAGCTTTAGACGATATTAAAGTCAGGTTCCAGGCTGTGGAAGCTTATGTCTTCTAGGTTATAATCAAGGCCCTCTTGGGACCTCCATGGAAACCCCCACAGGCATAGCCTCGAGCGAGAGTTGGACGCTGGGAAGCTTTCAGGCAAGTCCAACGGCTCACTGGGACTTTCCCGAAGCTGTTCAAGTTTGTAGACTGCTGAGGTTTCCTGCTTGATGGACAGCATCATGTGAAGGCACACTAACCTTCTATACCCCCCCCCCCCCACCAGTATTCTTCATGACAATTACCTTTAAACAAATGACTTTTCCTTCATGATTGGCTATCAGCCCATAAGCACAAAATGTCTGAAACGAGTTAGGTGCGAATTGCGATGAGCAAAGCCCCGCTTATATGGCAGAGCTATCCTTAGTCACTCAACTGAGAAATGCAGCTACGGAAGCCGAAGGAAATGCAGGAATACTGTCAGTACCAGGAGCTCAAGTGTGTATTGCTATTTCATTGCTTGACAGTTTGCAGTTTCTCAAGTGATATGGTCGAACCCTTGTTACGTGATGAAACTCGTTTGACAACAATCAACGCCAACAAGATTCTTTCAGCTCTGGACAAAAATGCCACCAAGATTATCCAATCATTAGATGTGACATCTCTACAATGCCTGGCATATATACTGCTCAACTCAAGAATCCAAGCTGGCCAGGAGCAAGGGCTTTATCTTCTGCTGGTTTGTCTTTAAACACCGCCACACTTATATAGAAGATATGACGATTCTAACATCGGATTGTCATAAAGGACGGGCCTCCACTGTGTGTCAAAGGTGAATTAGCAACTGTGCCACCAGCAAACTACTCAGGCTTGACACAGCAACGATTATTAAACGCATTGCATCGTATATTCATCGACAGAGAGCAGGACCGTGGACTTAGAAGACTGGTGAGCCTGGCTGTTTCGCTCACAGTTTCAATCTCAATAATACTGAACAGCACATCAGACTGGGAAATTACTCGCAGAGTTAATGCTCGAATCAGGTGATGAAGGTGCTCTATTACTGCAAGCTCAGGCGCAGGATTTTGCTGGGTATGTGATCGTTGGATGACAACCTCTTGCTTTAGCGGCTCATTGGGTATTACCGTGCTCCTAGAATCATCTCCATAGCTTCCCTCGAGCTGACGTCGTATCGAAATTCTTTGCAAGTGTTATTATTCGAACTATCCATCTCGCCGGTATTAGTACGAAATTCCTCTGGACCCCTGACGACAAAAACAGAAGAGCATTCTTCCAGGCCACGGACATCCTAAATGATGATATAGTAAAGTCTTATTATTTATACATCTGTGAGGCCGAGCAAGAAATATTCAGGGATGGAGGCGTGCAGGTAGGAAATGCGAACGAGACTGATGGGCAGGCGCATTCCTGCTACATCTTGCAGTCTATCCGTATTGATGGAGACGTGCTCGCAGAGGGCACTATACTCACTACCCTGATTTCTTCTACACTGCTATTCATATACGTTCCGGATAGCACCTATAGAAAGCGCTTCAGCTATATTGAGGTCACGTTTAAGTCCAATCCACGGTTAATGCGATCACCAATGAGCCAAAAGGAAGGACAAGAGTCACTATGTTTACATCTTGATCCAGCGATTTCAATATGCAAGCATGGCAGAAGGCAAATAATGAAGGGGCGAACTCTTATCTTACAGTCCAATGAAGACCTTGCCGAGCTGCGTAAAGCACTCACCGGGATCGGTGCAGAGATCAAAATGGGCATTTCAACAAGAAAATCCAAACCCCAAAGATCGTCATCAGCAGTGGTGTCTTTGGACACTGCAGAGGTGGTAGTTAGAAAGTCTCAGCGCCTTTCTGAGGCGAGGGCCCGAAAAGAGGTAGATACTGCCAAGCATAAATTGCCACAAAGTATGTCGCCAGCCTCAGGCACAAAGCGTCCCTTGACAACCAGGGTATCGAATTCTGTCAGTTCTGATGGCTCCCCGAAGGAACAAGAAGTTATTGGCAGAGGTAATGGATGGATGTCAAATGTTACCGACAAGAACAACATGAAAGGCCTTCAGCTGGGCAGTCCCTGCCTGTATGAAGAGTATAAATCCTATCGAATACACGACGATCTAACGGTATCAAAAATACTTTCTGACCAGGATGGTGGTATTCATACTCCCTCGCAGGTCAAGAGGTCTTCTGAGCCACAACAAATTCGTTCCAACGACCCAGCTGCAACTTCAAGTCAAAATAGACAACTAATGAACAGGGATAAGCCAAGCACCTTGTCGTTCAACAACGGAGATAAACCCCAGTTGTCTAATACCCAGGAATCGTTGATATTCCATCCTCGAAGAGCTTATAGAAAGGTATATGCCACCCATCGTAAGGAACCCGTCGACTGGGACGAAGACCTGCGTCCGAGCGGCGAGTCAGAACTTTGCAAGGAGAACGAATCTACACCGGTGTTTTCTCCGGCTCCTGAAGAAAAGCCAGCATTTGATAAGAGACCGATTAGTGGACAGAAAGTGATTCACGAGGCAAGCTCCTCAGCCGGGAAACGCCAGAGGCCAGTGGCGAAAAGCACCGGCAGTGCTATTAACGGAACAGGCAGTATATCGGGGGTTATATCCTACGACCTGAAGGTCAATAACGCGACTGAGGTGCCTGGATATAAGGGCGGGCTAAACACCTTTGAGAATATTGGTATCCGAACTAGAGATCATAATAGTTCATCGGACAGTGAAGACCTCGTCTCTAGAGAATGCACAACAGACGATAGTAGTCACATTGATGCCTCAGCGAAGGGTGTCAGTTTTCTGGAAATTGAAGAGCACATACAGTGTGCGTCAGAGCCTAATCTCGCCCTTCATAGCGAAGACGATAATGGGGATGATGCACACAGTTATGACACAGATGCCAATGCTTCTGGGCCCTCACAAACTCCTCCAAAGCCCCAGTTACTAGGGGCAAAGCATTTAGGGAGAGGCCAAGGTATTGGTGGAAAGCTCGCTGCAGCTTTCAAACTAGAGGAAACATCATCACAATGTAAGCGATATCATAGTCATGGATACGATGTATCTCCTGATCGCAAGAGTCAGAGCAGCCCTGAAACAGCGACACCATCAACCCAATCAATTGAAGAAGCTCCCAGAAAAAGGCTACTCGTCAAGTCAAATATATCATGTACTCGTGAGGATAGTGACTGTGATTGCGTGATCTCACGCATCCCAGACACTGATAGGTTACTGAACCTTTTTATGGACCAAAAACACCCGAACGAAGTACAAGAGATAAATCAAAACAACTGCCAGGGAATTGTAAGAGAGGCTGATATGGTATCGGCTAGCATAGAAACAGTAGCAACTGAGCTTTTGGGTGACGGGAAATGGGAAACGAAAGCAAGAGCGAATGGGCTCAAGTCTGCTATCAACTTGATACAAAGCCGATGTCATGCTCAACAACGTCACGGAGATATATTGATGAGTCAATCTGACCACACCAGCGAAGCGGCTAAAAGTCGATCGTGTATTGGAAGCGACGAGCCTGGCCCCGATTCTGAGAGTTACGGTGTAATGAGAGCAGCTGTATCAAAAGACGGTGGCCCAGTTTCCGCCAAAACCCTTCTGTGCCACGATAATCAACAAATGCAAGACCACATCGCGGAGCATCAAAGGATGACTCCAAGAAAGAGCATTGTCGATCTAAATGGAAGCCCACGACTCCTATCCCATATGGAGAATAAAATTATAACTTCTGATGATACGGTACATCGTGAAAGCCAATCTCGGCAGCTGACACAGGATGAAAAGCAAGTTCCCACCAGGAGCATTGATAATGAATCTGGCTATGATGGAGGCATTGAAGAGAGTTTCGTTGAAGTGTCTGGTGCCAAAAGTAACCTGGCCCACAGTGCGTACGGTGGGAGCTCTAGCGCACGTATAGAAAATCCATTTGCACAAAGACCTAGTTTACTAAGGAGCTGTGAAGGCCGGAGAAGGGGCATTCACGGAGGTCATTTTAGAGCAGCCTCAGTACCTCATGGGGAACACATACGAACCGATATTGCGGGTCAAGATCCATACCGATCTCCGTCGCAAGGAGAGCTAGCCTCTATCGATTCCCCCTGGAATACAGCGGTAATACCGAACACCCGCGGCAAAAGTCTCAAACAGACCAATGGGGATACAACTCTACAGGCACTCCAAAGGTATACGCAGGACATGTTACTCGATTCTAGTGAGGTGAGTCATATGATGTATGATAGATATTAGACCTAGCGCGTTTGCTGATTGAGTGGAGCGTCTTACGCGTGGATTGGAGACCGAAAAACAAACAGTTAATGATGTCTTGGAGACATATCGCCGACAGTGTCACGACGTACTGGATCAACTTTTCAAGGCACAAGAAGAACGAATAAACCTATGCAAGCAGCAGATGGACATAATCAGAGACCACCATGCAAACGTCTGTCAAGAGATAATTCATCGCTTGGAAGCGACCAAGCGGTGTGCTAGGAAGAGGACAAACTCGCACTTAAGCTCAGAAGAAAGGAAGGGAAAAAAACACAGAAGTGCGTGAAGGTAGCTGTCTTCTCATGGTCTGCAGGCTGCCGCATACATGCCCCGAAGGCCTTGTTGCTGCTCGCTAGATTGGCTAATTTATCATTATATTGGAAAGAGAACAGTGTAGATCCTTGATAAGGTCTCGTCATGCTAGCTATTATTGCCACCCTGAAGGGAGGTTGCGAACGCAAATGGGGAGCTCTGCATTTCACGTAGGCTGCACTGTTGATATCATCCCAATATACTATACTTCCTTGCAAGGAGGTTGTGAACACAAATGGGGAGCTCTGCATTTCACGTAGGTTGTACGGCTGATATCATCCCGATATACGATACTCTCTTGCAAGGATTAACGTCGATGAGATGAGGTACGCAGTGAAGGACTTGCGGATTTAATTCCGGGTGTTCAATGGTATATAGTCAACTGTTGGCGTTTGGCCAATGTCGACCCTGATGGACGCTCCACCCGCTGGATATGCGGAATTAGAGTTGATGTGGGTGGAGAGTCCAACGGCGAATGACGATCCAGCCAATGGGGTTTACCAACCTGAGGCATGCACTAGGGTCCGATCGACCGGATTCACGTGCGACACGGTGACCGATGAGGCAAGTATGACTCGTCACGGGCGCCGACATAGGAGTCTGTTACCCAAGAAAATATGATCCTTCAAAATCATCTTTTTTTTTTTCTCTGAACTTCCCTGTTTTGCTGTCATACCCTTCTAAGATACCCCGTTCGGAGTTTCATTACTTCGGACTCTTGTTCCTTTCCCTCACTTACTCCGGGATATTAATACCGTTTGTCTCCTCTCAGTGCCCCTCTACCCCTCTCAATTGATATCTGTAAACCCTTCGCCCGCCGCCCACCATGTCTGTGAGTCAATTCCTCGCCACGATTATATCAAACTGTCTGGACAGCTACTCAACCAATTGCACAGTTCTTTATCGAAAATCCCAATGTAGGGGATACCAACCATTTGGAGGACTCGAGAAGTAAGTCAATCTCCTGATTGCGCATTATGAAGTCGCATCACTCGCGGATGGTCGATCGCTAAACGTACACAGTTCGAGGATACAACCCTCTGACACCCCCCAACCTTCTCCAACATGAGATCGCTATGACAGAGGCCTCCAGACAGACGGTCTTGCAAGCCCGTCAGGAGGCTAGCGCAGTCGTTCATGGCACTGATACCGACAAGCGCCGTTTGCTGGTCGTGGTGGGACCCTGCTCGATTCACGATCCCGACATGGCCCTTGAATACTGTGACCGTCTCTTAAAACTGAAGGAGAAATACAAGGACGAGCTTTTGATTGTCATGCGTGCCTACCTGGAGAAGCCCCGTACCACCGTTGGCTGGAAGGGTCTCATCAACGACCCCGATATCGACAATAGCTTCAAGATTAACAAGGGTCTGCGCACCTCTCGGCAACTTTTCGTCGACCTGACCAACAAGGGCATGCCCATTGCTAGCGAGATGCTGGACACTATCTCCCCGCAGTTCCTGGCTGACTGTCTCTCCGTGGGTGCGGTTGGTGCGCGGACAACCGAGTCCCAGGTCCACCGTGAGCTGGCTTCTGGTCTTTCCTTCCCTGTTGGATTCAAGAACGGCACCGATGGCTCTTTGGATGTTGCAGTGGATGCTATTGGCTCGGTCAAGCACCCCCATCACTTCCTCTCCGTCACCAAGCCCGGTGTTGTCTCCATCGTCGGCACCGTGGGTAACCCCGACTGCTTCGTCATCCTCCGTGGTGGCAAGAAGGGCCCCAACTACGATGCTCAGAGCATCGCCGAGGCCAAGGCCAAGCTTTCTGCGCAGGGCATGGAGCCCCGTCTCATGGTGGACTGCAGCCACGGTAACTCGCAGAAGAACCATAAGAACCAGCCCAAGGTGGCTGCTGTACTCGCGGAGCAGATCGCTGCGGGTGAGACCGCGATCATGGGGGTCATGATTGAGAGTAACATCAACGAGGGTATGCTTTCCATTTCCGTTATGGGTCCTGGAATCCTGTCGCTAACTGTTATCTTACAGGTAACCAGAAGGTTCCTCCTGAGGGTAAGGCCGGCCTCAAGTACGGTGTCAGTATCACCGATGCTTGTATCCACTGGGAGGACACAGAAGCTGTGCTTGAGAACCTTGCCCAGGCCGTTCGTACTCGGAAAGAGAAGCTGGCGGTCAATGGCGCTTCCAACTAGATCCACGCAAAAAGCTAAAAATTCGACTTAATCTTTCTTAACTGCTTGATTGACTGAGCAGAGCTTATATTTTGAGCCATATTCTTCCGGTGTTGGAAAAATGGGTTGGGCCATGATAGCGTTCTGTGAATAAAAGTACGATTTCGGTTTCAATACATGTTGATATACCATTGAACGAAGCACACTTTTCCATTGTAATCAGCTATGACTCCATCCGCCCCACAAGAATAAGCATAAATAATTTGACGATCCCCGCTGCTAACTGCCCGAGTTTACTGGGGGTAAGATGGATCAGACTAGCTAATAATAGTCGTACTTGACCCCGTCATCCATTACCCCAGAAATCAAAATATCCACCAGATAGTATTACTCTCCACTCCACCCTCGCACAGTTCCCGTAGATAAAATTCCATACATCCTAATACCATAATAATGTCCACACTCCCCTATTACCCTCCCACGGCGGTGATCCCAAATTATATCCCCAACGACAAAGGAACGCTCGAACTAGTCTTTGCCCTCACCTACAGCATGATATAAACAATAACGTACAAATTCACCAAACGCCCCCAAATCTCCCAATCAGACCTCCTAACCACTCTCTGGTTTGTCCCCTGTAGATACAACCCAACACCCCAACCCACCTCAAAACTAAAAGAAACGACACACACACAAAAAAAAAAAGAAGACTTCATCCACACATTTCTAGAAGGCCACTAAACTCTCAATTTCCTCACCCTCCCCTCAAAAACCGCCCTCCTAGCAACCCTCCAGAAAGAATACGCACTCTCCGACTCCCGCCATCTAATCCTCAATAATTTCGTCCTATATATCGATTCCATCACCGCATTCATCTTCATCTGGGGTCCGGCCTCCTTTCTCCTCGCCTGCCTCATCGTCTCCAACCCTTAGCTGAGGTATCCGGTCCAGGGCATCGTGAGCCTGGACCAGCTGTACGGGGACGTGTTGCATTATGCGATTGCAAGCTTTGATTCTCTGGTCTTTTTGGGAGGGTAACGGTGGTATACTATATACTGCGATACAGGGCATTCTGAATCTACGAATCAGAATTACCTGACCTTTTGGCCTAGTTGGGAGCGTGTTTGCGTGGGGGCACACGCCCTCACAGTGTGTTAGGTTCGGTAGGGGTATGTTGTGTTTTCATAAGGGGGTATAGAGTGTTCTGGACGTGAGCTATTCTAGATGCACGGTTCTCTAGATGTAACTTCAAAAAAACAAGGAGAATGTCTACAACAATATTTTCTATGGTTATGTGCCTGTATGCTCAATAGTATGAATGTCAATAACAGTCAATAGCATCTGGATGGCTATCATTCTTTCCTTTGTCCGGGGGTTTATTTTGGGGAGCATATCGTATCACTGTCGCTAGAGTTCAAGAAACAAACTAAATCAGTCTTCGAAAAACTGTATCGAGCTGATAATATAGATTCCTTCGAAAGTAGGAAGGATTATTCATGGCTCGTTGGTTTTAAGCATACGCACATTCGCTCTCCACTGATCTGTCGGCTGACTCTGGGATACTGAAGTCGACAATGTGCGCAGCGAAAGATATTCGCCGTTTGGTAGCTGCATTGGTAGTTGTAGTTTGGTGGATGTTCTGTAAATTCGATGGATTACCTCCATCGAACATCGTATCGTGAGGTCGGTAAGCGGTAGACTTTTGTCCACCGAAATCTTCTAGTGTCTCGATGTGCTTTCGTTTGCGCGACGACAATGGAGATGACAAGCTGGTATCGCTCCGCTTGAGCATCTCAGCTGAAGCGACGCTGCCATCAGCTTCAATACAATACGACTTGTAAGGAATATCGGCGGCTTGCTGGGTGCTAGACGTGAAAGTGTCTACGTCAAAGATGTTCGTTTGACCCGATGCACCAAACGTCCAAATTCGAGCGCCGCCGTGGGCAGCTTGCAAGGACAGCTCAACCACGTTTTTCACCCGCCCAATTTCCTTTCCGTAGATTTTGAATGGCCACATCATGGCTGTTGGTCTGTAGCTCACACTAAGGAGGAAGTCCCAGTCGCCGTTTTGGTTCGGTGCGAGACTTCCACGACCCTTTCGT
Source organism: Aspergillus bombycis (assembly GCF_001792695.1). Classification (NCBI taxonomy): domain Eukaryota; kingdom Fungi; phylum Ascomycota; class Eurotiomycetes; order Eurotiales; family Aspergillaceae; genus Aspergillus; species Aspergillus bombycis. The sequence goes on along the minus strand of NW_019170041.1, from coordinate 167,266 downwards.
GACCTTTCGCTGTCGAGAAACCAATCTCGTGCTAGATCACTATCGCCCATGACATTCTCTCCTTGCCTTTCACGTTCCCTTCGAATCACATTGAAGACATCCAGCGGGACAGAGTATAAGACAATCCGGTCTCCATAGGCGGCTACCACCCGCAGGCCCCAGTTCAAGTCCGAACCGGCTGCAAAGACCGTAGGGGCTAGTCCCTCTTTTGCAGCTCCTGACGGGCTTTTTCCAAATGGCGGGATACAAATAAGAGCTCTCGTCAGACTGGTAGGACCACCGAAAGGAGCATCGGAACCTATACAAAGCAGACTAGTGCGCGGTTCGATGAACAGGAAATGTAAACCATCCTTGATAGGAACAGCTCGGTAGTGGTGGCAATGGGTCGCCCTCACTAATCCGAGATTGCTAGTTTCTCCGGAACTCCACTGAGCGAAAGATTGGATATCGACCAAAATATGAAAAGGGCAAGTTGGCCGTTGTTCACCAGATCGTGCATTGTGACATTTACAACTGGGTAATCCCGGACCAGCAAGGGATGAGATGAGCCGCAGCTCTGTAGGCGTCTCTGATCGACGAGGCAGAAAGTGCAGGATTTCCGATGGCTGCGACATAGCAAGACGTTTTTGACAATCTTGTTTTGTCCTTTCATCAATCCAACGCAGCTCAATACAAGAACCAGAGCCGAATGCCACGCACTGACGTCCGGGACAGACAGACACACTGCGCGGTGGGTCTTCTGGAGAACATACGTCTTCATAGTAATTAAGGGAACTAATTTCCATGGGTTGTATAGAGCCGTCTATTATGCCAGAGGTGAAACCAGCGGATTGGAAGAGATTTGGTCGAGCAGCGTTAGAAGGTACCAAGTCGCACATCAACCCTGAACAGTTACGGAATAGCGCCGCAATCACGAATCTGGGAGTACTAGTATCAATCGTGGCGGACATCACTTCGGCGGGACAAGTAATGGTTGTAATCGGGGCAACATCCGCGTTTTTATTCACAGACGAAGGGAAGGAACTCTCATGGTTCCGGCCAAGCAGACGATAAACGTAGATTTTGCATCCACTAATTATTAGTAAATAATTGCCGCAATCACTAACACGGAACTTGGACACAGCTGCGGTACCATTCTGGTTGACACTGAAATTCGTGGAAAACGAGTATGACGCCGGTGTGGAATCGCGCCTTCGGGATAGTTTCGAAAAGTCAACGACCGCGGTTGTTAAGAAGCCATCCCTCTCCACGTTCAACTTTCGACCGGAAAGGACGCATTCTGTGGCGAAACGCCGGCTCATCTTCCACACAGTGCTCTCTTTGCGGTGTTCTAAATTCCGATGTTGTATCAGGCAGTCCCGCTGCCAGGAATTCCACCAGCCCGCTCGTTTGAGCATACTTTTCAGAAGTCGCTCATTCAGGCTCACTTTCATCCATTGGGAGCACGTCCGTCGAGCATTATCAAAATCACGAGGGGCCAACATGAAGAATATCTGCAGCAAAATTTCAGGCGGTACAATATTCGCGGCAGGGCGAGAAACAGGCATTGCCTTGTCAATTGTTCGAGACCAAGACCTGCAGGTTAGGCGTAAAGAGTGACGGGTTTCACGAGGGATAAAATTGAGCAGCCTTTTAGTCACAATTCGCGGAAGTATAAGACCCTGTGAGATACTCTGGGGTTTGAGACCATTTTCTGACCTCAAACCAGAGCAAAATACCGAATCCAGATGCGAAGCGTTAATTGAACCCGCTGCAATTTTATTGGCGGCGCGTGCATCACCGTGGAAGTCATTCACAGACATCAAGACCCATTTATGGCGACGCCAATGCGATGGTTTTATGGATTGTAATGCAAGTAGCTCTAAGCAGTTTCCCGGGGTGTATAGATGAGTGCAACTTGAATGAACGAAAAGAATTGGCGTTTTGAGTTAAAGTAAAGATGGATAATGATTAGAAGTAGAAAATAGGCCTATCCTTGCCCTAAGAATTTGGAAACTATATCACATCGATGAATGTCGGCTTTCACCGTGATAAGCGACTGAGCTGCTCCGTTGAAGTTTGCTATTCCAGGTTTCGTTATGGCTAGCCTCGCTTTTCTGATCCATAGGTGTACGGTTCTTCCAAGCGCACTGCAGACAAGGTAGGCAATGAATGCACTAATACAAGAGAGGTGAGGAGAAGATGCCGGATGGTCTTAGAGCTGTGAACGAAAGGAGAGCCCGAGGAATGTATAGGAGAGAGTGTTGACAACTCAGGACACCGGAATAAAAGCCATACGGATGCTGTTCCTTTTTTATCGCCTCCTGAGGCTGCACGGGTGGAATTTCTACCGCCCGCAATAGCCGTCTTGACGTCGATATAGGGTGTATCCTCCTGCATCGAACCTCCTCAACCAAGAGCGGCGACGAAGAGTGGGTCCAATTTTGGGGAAGCTCCATGGTTGGCGAATGCAATAGCAACTCCGCAGCAGTCAGCCATAGCGAGGGGCGAGGAAGCAGAAACTTCTGTGTGATTATCGATTGGGTTCATGAAGATTGCCGTCGCCCATGGAAGGTCGCGAGGATGAGCCGGTGGTGCCGCCGACTCAGCGTTGGAGCGAGTGGAGATGAACAGACTACGTGAACGAGTCAGAAGTTAGAACATGGACGGTTTCCGGGCGGAGAATCAAGGCGAGGATCATAAGCGGGTCTCTCAAAGAAAGGCGACAATTATTGAGTGATCGATGTCGATCTCTTGTGTGATGCCTGCACAATGATGAAGCTGTTGCATTCCCCACTTGGAATTCACAGAAGTAACCATAACATGAGGAAACAGTCGATCCTCTTCCCCACGGTTCTATTCAGCTCTAATTACACAGTACAATCATGAATAGGATTAGAAGAAGAGATTCGATTGCAACCACGTGCCAATCAACGTGAGGTGCGCCACACAACGTCATCGGTGGATGCAGCAAACCGATATTTAACTTGTCATAAAGGAATACGGAGAGTTCCAATCTAATTTTTTTTTTTTTTAAAAAAAAAATAGCAGGTGCAACATTGAAAGATTGCATGTAATATGTGAGCATTATCGGCCACCGTACAAAAAATAAAGATGAAAAAAAAGACCAAAGCTGCATTAACTGCCGAGTATGCCTTCTCACTCCGAACAGCAATGATCGGGTAATAGTGATCAACCTGTGAGCGGTAAATTCAAAATAGATGCTGGCGTCTATGGTGGCCCAATAGACAGGGGAAACATGAACAAAACAAGAACAAGACAGAGGTGATATTAATAGCAGGTGGGCATGGCATGGCGTCGTATATCATAATATACTCGGGGCATTGAAAGCATTGATATTAACAAAGGGTATAATATCTATGATGAATAAAAGTGAAACAAGCAAATACTAGTAAATAGCGGAAGGGTCGCAGGAAGGAAGACATGGAAGGGGGGTGTAGAGTGGTTGGGTACCCTGGACCACGCGAGGCATGGTCTGGTGTTTCATGTACCTCATATAGACCCAGGGTATTCGCCGACGGTGTGGCCTGGAAGCCAGGCGCCATCGAGAGGCATGATGAGACTGGGATTGACATATTTGTTCAGCCTGACTTCTACTCCTTGCCTACCAATTTGGATCGGTAGGGCGTCACGGTCGAGGCCTGATGGAGAAGAAAAGGATGAAGGTGAGGGGGAAAGGTTGCCACCGCCATCGCGGTCAATACTCTTCAAAGCAATGAACTTCATCAGAGGCTCATAACTCCTAGAGAAGAAGTAGCTGAACCACACCGTTGCACCCAAGAGAGGCACAAGGATCAAGGAACGCGTGATAGCTGTGCGCAGTGCAAATACGCCTATCATCGCAACTTGGAACACCATCAAGCCTACCAGGACTCGACTGCATATCATTGGCCATGCACGCCCGGTAGAATGCTGCTGATGGTCCATCGCATACAGGAGCTGGTACTTGTAAATGAAGTACCCGATGGTAAAGTACACCAATCCAAACAGACAGATTAACCAAGAGCTTGGGAACACGCTATACACCACGCAAATGATTAAGATGAGGATCGTCTGCGGGATCGAATACCCGTAACTGAAAGTAGGTGGCGTAGACAGTTCGGCATACTCTCGTGGTGTCTTGGCCTTAAAGAAATTGATGGGGTACATTGCAACGCTTCCAAACTCCAGCAGCCGGAAGGGAAACATTCCCACACCTTGCAGGACTATAAGATTGATGTAAAATGGTGCAAAGTTTTCAAGCGAATTGGCCAGCGCAAACGCGATGGTAGTGGCATCTTGAAACGCATCACGAAGATGCTTGAATAGTTCGTAGAATGTCGTTGCCGTTCCGAAGACCGTGAAAACAAGGAAAAGGTTGAAGAAAGAGAAGAAGAAGTTTTTGGAAATGACGGACAATTCAACATCACCACGCGATGTCATTCCCTGAAGGTTTGAGAGCCCTGATCGGACAAACAGTTAGCACGTCATCCTTGACTAGGCCTTTCAGATGGTCTGACTTACAGTTATATAGATAAGGGACAGCAATAGTCATCAACGAGAGAACTAAAGTCGGAAGACCGGTTTGGACGAGGGACTTCGCAATGGGGTTGCGGGCCAGCGCCTCGGCTAGTTGTGGGAACACCTTATGTAGCGTCTCCAGCTCCAGAAGATATGCTAGAGGAACGAGGAGTACCGACCAGAACACGGTCAAGAAGCCAATGACTCCCGTGATGGACCAGGACTGCATCATTCGCCTCGAACGTGGCAAGTATGTATTCTTCCACACGACGTCAGCCGGCGCCGGTGCCAGCCTGGCAAGCAACTGCATAGGATGAGGATCGAGGATAGCCTGAACAACCATCTGAGATGCAAAAATGGACTCCATGGTCACAAATGCTAACTCAGTAGGGGGATACTCCTTTTGGCGCGCCACTCGGATCTCTTCATCAATCCTCCGCAACTTTTCTTCATAATAGTCTATCGCATCAACGCTCTTGTACCGTAGTTTTAACGGTCCGTACCACAAGCGAATCGTGGGACGTTGGTGCGAGTAGTCCGCAATGTGGTTTCGTCCACTCTCTGAAAGAAGCTGTATGCGTTCGCTGTCATCTTCAGAGAACAGGCTCGACCCACGCGGCTGATGATGTGCCAGCGGTAACGTGCTAACATTTTCGGTCTGTCGTTTGTATCCGACGTGCTTAGTCCACGCTCGTTCAAGATTCCGTAATATTTGCAATCGCTCGTCGACGAGGTGGTCCAACTCTCGCCAATCCCGGCATAAAGTAACACTCTCAACTTTTCCAACCTGAAGACCCTCCACGAATTCAATGATCTTCTCTTCAGATGCCATGTCCTGGGGAATACCTGAGAGGCGGATAGTCCGGTCAGTGGTACTAGTCTGGCTGCCGAGATACTTCTGTCTGATACGAATGATTTTGTTCGTCTCCTGGAGTAGCATATAGACCGCTAATCCGGTGAATATGTATGTGAACACCACATACATCCACAAATAGTTCGGGTCAGTCACGGGCTTCTTGTCCTTGTTCCCACCGAGAGAATTATCATCGTTGTCATCCCAGCCCGGGATCCCCCTTTTCCCGGTATACTTGTAATGGATCGGAAGTATTATAACCACGGCGAACATGAAGACGGCTGACAAGAATCGGATCGCAAACTTGAAAAACGACAAGAACTACACCATCAGACGATACTGTTAGAGTTTGCTTGTCCCACTGGTACATGGAATGCAACAAAACTTACTACAAACGCATCCAAGCCCGCAGAGTGCAAAACATCCTCTTCAGTTACCCTATAGAGCACTGGTATCCACCCAAAAAAGCTATCAGGAAGCTCCGGTAAGTGTGAAGCTGCGCAACGCTGTCGTCTTCGTGCGGCGTACAGCTCCGTCCATTTCGGTCGTAGGACCTACACAAAATAGCTTCGTTAGAGATCATTGCATGTATAACAGATGAGATGTAAGACGTACACAGAAAGATAAGAAAGCACTTAGTCCCAATGTTAAGCTAATAATAAGCTGAGTATACAGATCACGCTGCCCTTTTGCTTGGTCACCCCACGTTGGCTCATGGACGCCCCCGGACTTGTCACTTTTAACTGCAGCTGTTATTATGGCTGCAGCAGCAGCCTCTGTCAGAGACATGTGTTAAGGAGTGAAGTCCCGTTGTGAAGTCTCTTGGGCGGCACAGTTTTCGTCAATGCATATGGGAAGCGTTCGGCACTTTCACGGTAAAGATGCGCAAGCCAAAACAACTGACGTCAGGGTGGGTTATCGCGTGATGGATACACCGCGTCGCTGGCCAAATGACCTCCTTTATATGAGAGCTGTCCTAGTAAGTTTCGCAACTGAAAGTCGCCTCTCTCTAATACCTCAGAAAAATGTGCGGTAATTTCTGCGGACTCGATTGTGCTCAAACTTCAATAAGCTCTTTGGCGATTCCAAATATGGTAAGCTAAAAAGATGAGTTGTGCAATCAGCTGACTCAGCTGGGAGTTATGTAGGCCTTGGCAGGCACTATGCAGTTATGTGATACCAACGAATCCATGATAGACGCTAGGCAAGACAAAATAGGAGATATTAATTCTACGGCAAGCCATATCTTCAACGAGCACCCTAACCTAGTATATACGTGTATACTCATCTAAAGTTCCATTAGATAAAGCGAAACCTCGCTTCTATGCTGTTTTCGTGGCATATCTTGAAGCATCGTAGTAAAGATCTAGCAAACAGCCTGCTGACCATGCTTGCGTGGGCGACTATCATTAAAGAATGTATCGTTAGCAGTCTGAGCTATGTCATTATATCTCAGAAGGGGAAGGGATGGCATACAGAGTCAGAACAGTGTGCACCGGCTTTATTTGTCAATTCTGTGAGGCCCTTCCAAGGGCTTTCTCTAAGTGCTCGCTTGCACCCTCCTAAGCGACGAGTTATCTGCTGATAAGTTTCTGTTCGTCCCTCTGGTGTTGTTCTGCGAGCTATATCGAAGTGTAAGAAGGCACGAAGGAAATATCCTCGCTGCCACACCCATTCGGGCCCCTGGTGATAGTTTCTGCCCTTGGAAGTGGTAAAGTCCGTAGAGTCCTCCGAATTGTTATAGTTGGGACGATAGTTAAGATCGGAGGGATCGAGAGTAGCCATACCAACAGGACCAAGAAGAACTGAGTCTGCAATGGCAAGCGCCGTTAGAGCATTGGAGGGATCAAAGAGATCCGGTGACACAGTCATGGCAATGGGGAAGTTGGACCGAAGTTGGTAGTCTTCATAGGGCTTGCCGGATTTATACAAATCCTTGTAGATGCCACGGCGGTTGACAATCTTTGCATCAACATCGTATCCACTGTCTTCATCGGGACTCACAGGAATGTAATAGCAACGCTCGAAACTGTTCCTGATCTTGGCGGCCCAATCTCTGAACGTAACTGATCTGCCATCTCCAATATCTATTCCTTCGTGTGGGTAAAGTCCCTGTTCATATAGCTTCCCAACCCAAGTCAAAGCACTGTAGAGAAGCCCAGTAATTTCAATGGCTGCGCCATCTCGAGGTGTGCCAGGAAATCCTTTGTTTCCAGCCTTCTCACTCTCCCCCATCTTGTCTTGCCAGGTCCCACAATTGAACTGGCTACCTCCTAATATCAGACCTGTCTCCCAGTCAACATTGACGTCGATTTGAAAGCCCTCAGGCTTCATTTGCATATCAAGCTCAGGGCCAGCGTTATACTCTTGGAATGACAGCCCTTGGGCATGTCGTTGGAAAACCTCCTGGATAACCTCCGTTATTGTTGAATGCCGAGAGTATGCACGAGGGTCGTCGAAGGGGAACCATGTATCATCGTACGGCAGGAACCTCCTGGGAACTTTCTCGCTGAGGAGCTGTATACCATTTGGAACCATTGTGGTGTAATCTTGAATAGCCTGGAGGAAGAACCATACAGAATCTCGAGAATTGTAACGAGGAAGCTTTCCGCTGCTCAACAGATTAGGGATCATCCCGTGTTTGAGGACGCTAGCAAACGCGATAATATGCTCTTTGGCATCGTCAAACCGGCCAGTACAGAGAAGCAAGCCTCGGAGAGATATGAAAACGTCTCTACCCCAGCATCTAGCCCAGTCCACAGCAAAATGGGGCAGGCCAGCCGCAAGACTTGACACTCGTTTCGTAGGCCATAGGGATGCAGATTTTACGTATCCAGTTTGTTGGACGCTGACCATGCCCAGTTGATGGACAAATTCTTGTCCCTTTTGTATACTTCCTCCCAGAAGCCGAATGCCCTGCTTCCATGCAGCGTTGTACGCGACTTGGAGAACAATGGCAAAATACCTCGGCAGGAGAAAGCTGGGGAGCCCACGAACGGCATTGAATTTGTTCCGTAGCCAGGACGCCGGGTCATTTAGAGCAATATATCCGTCTTTTTGTGCCACCTTCTCCAAACGCTCTATAATATAGTCAAGGGCCCACTGGCCTTGCCGGAGGTGATCACAGAGTGGATGCCCCAGTTCGTTATATCGAATGATGGTTTCCAGAACGCTCCACCATCCCTGAAGGCCTGCATAGACCAACGGCCCATAATTGGGTACGGCGTATACTCCATCTTGACCTTCACTAAAATCCCTTTCTTCGGCTTCACAGCGGTAGAGTACAAAATTAAGGTCAACCAGACTGAGCTTTGAGAATGCCTGATCTGCACCTTCAGTGATGTAATGGTCCAGCCCTGTGGAATGCTCAGCTGTCGGGATGGACGTTTCGAAGAGGGCAATTGACCCCGCTATGAAGGAGTCCAAAACAGAAATGATGGTATCATGACCGTGTTCCTCAACTTTAACTGCGTTAGTCTCTCGAACTGTGCTGGGCAATCCCCGTAAGTAGTCCTTATCCGCCAGGACTTTTGCTCTGGCATTTTCTCCAGCTTCAACTTCCAATGTCCATGCCCCAAGTGGTTTGACTCGCGTCCCGGTGAGGTGAGTTGGTGCTAGGATGGGATGACCATCCTGGCCCGGGAAAGAAGTATGTGCTATCAAGAATATGCCCCTTCGTGTCTTCGGGTGAACTCTATGAACAGTTATGTATTCTCCATCATGATGAATATGTGTCTCATCGTATCCATCGGCTCCCATCATAGTGTGAAGCTCATTTAGGATCTTTTTGATGCTCCCAATGCCGCCATCAGAAGCCAGCTCCCCCTTAGAGGGTCCTGAAAACGATGAGGAATACAGCCGTGTCTCATGAACGAGGTCAACTAATTTTGGGTATACTTCATCATAGCCCATGACGCTTCCAGTAGCCGAGGCGCACATTGAAACTAATGCAGCATTAGGTAATGTATCTACCGCTGTTCGCTTTTGGGCCGGCATTTCGTTATCGTGTGTACAATCCATGAAGAGTGCTTGGACGGGACACGGGCGTATGTGAGAAATGGCTTCTTCCTGGTTATCAGTACTTGCAGACGCTATAGCGTGACTGCTCCCTGCAGTGGGCAAGTCAAGGTCAAAACTGCCAATAGGGCGTCCTCCATGGCGGTGTACAAGACGACTTAGTTCCCCGGTGCTCCAGGCCTGCATGGCCTCCCGAATGAGTGCATTAATGCCTAGCCTCTTGACGAAAACATAATCAGCTTCTTCGGAGCCCGTGAAGAGCTCGGCGAAGACCGTCAAATTGGGTCGAACTTTTCGTGCCTCGTCCAACAGGTACTCTGCGACCCTTAACGGCGTTGAGTGGCAATTGTCAATCCGAAATCCCGAAAAATACTTCGCCATCAGACGAGTGTATTTAGTCATGAACTCCCAAAGAAATGGGCTGTCTTCAGGGCAGTTGCCATATCTTAACTTCACACAATCACCCCACACAATGACTTCTCGTCTCAAATAGGCTTTCGAGTCTGGTCCAGCGTTATCCCGCAACGCGTCAGCATTCCATATCCACCCGTTGTTCACAAGCGCAAGTGCCGTCGAATTGTGCTGCTTCGTAACTTCGTTGACGGGCAGTCTTGTAAAATATGTCTCAATAAGTGGATTCTCTTTCGTGACAGAACCAAGCTTCGGTCCATGATCATCTATTCTCAGGTATTTGATGCGATTGAACACTTGCTCCATTATTTCGGATACGTCTGTATCGTATTCTGTATAAAAGGGCAGGTTCACTTCATCGAGCAATTGAGTGCACCTGCTCTCTGCTTCATCATGGTTGGAATCTACTGGACCAAGCAGAGCAGTTAAAATGGCCGCACCGAGGTGGCCATCGACTGCCCGAGTAAACCTTCCGAGTATGCTTTTGGATGTTGGGATTGCGTGCTCACGGATGAAGCTTGCCTGCTCCTTCAGAGTTAGGTTCTTGAAGTCCTTCAGAGCAAACCGTGACCATTGATCGCTTTCCAAATCGATCTCTGGAGACTTGGCCCATTGGTCAACGATCCTTCGGGTGTCCGTTTTAACATTAACGATGTAGTACTCCCATAGCCTCAAGCTGCCTATAACACGCTCACGCATTACGTTCATCACAACAATCAGATCGTCGGCAGTCTTAAATTCCGTTGGAAGACCCAGGGGTTGAAGGTCTTCTCCAAACTGCAATAAAGCAGTGTCTAGCTCCAATGCTGCCTCAAGCCATGGTGCTGTCTCAACGCTATAACCAGCCTCCGGGTGCTCCTCAAGCCATCTGCTGTTATTAGCAGTATGGTTCCATACAACATCTGTTAGCGACAAGAGCCCATAATCTACTTCCATCTTCTTAACCATTTGAGCTACATCATTCTCCCCCTTAGGGAATAGGGTCTCATCGAACTGTAGTTGGTCAAAAATGCTGTAGGGGGAATTCGAGGCTCCACGTTTCATCAAGGGCGTAAAATGAACCATATTGTACTTGCGCTGGCTGATTCCATTTAAATGATTCTCCCAATCAGTTGGGTATCTACCCATGAACTTAGAGATCACGGAGAATATTGAAAGAGCATTGAGAGGAAGGTCACGGCCACCAAGACTTAGTCTCGGTGCAACATCAATATAATGCGTTGGGGTCTTGACCGGTTCAGACGTCTCAACCGGAGCAACGGAGAAGTCTGGAAGTGGAGTGTAGGCAGTGTAAAACGCGAAAGATCCTGGAGAAGTGATTGGAACATCGATCTGGATGTTCTTATTGAAGTCTGGATTTAATCTAATTCTGCCTCAACAACTGAAAAGCCAAAAGTCAGAGAGAGGGATCGCTTTACCTGAAACTCCGGAAGTTCGAGCGTTTGAAGGGCTCCCCGTCCTCCGGAACATTCACCCACAGCATTCCTTCCCTGCAGATCGAGCTGCTGCCTTCGATCACGAAGCGAAGCGAGTATGGAGGATTGGTGGGTGGAGGAAGGTAGATATAGCCCCCCGGCACATCTGGGGAGCCATCGTCTTTCAATGGAAGCAGATAAACCTGGCGTGGAGCAGGCATTGTTATTTGATCGGGTTATCCAAAGGGAAAGCTGTGACGCAGCCCTGGGTGCTTCAGCCAGGTTGGATGCGGGGATAGATGAAAGGTATCGGCCCGGCCGATAGAGTTGTTGAGGATCGCTAGAGATACGCTGATCCAGCCAATGTACAGGAGAATGAAGAGTGAGATTTTGACGGAGGAAGAAAACCAAAATTAAACACGGACAAAACAAACAAAGCCAGCTTTTTAGGTTCCTCATTTATGTTCCTGGGTGCTTTGGAACCCCGCAGGAGCAGGAGGTCTGACATCATGGAACGGTGCAAAGGCCTCGACCGCAAAAGTAACCTTGGACCTCCGTACTAGTAACGTGCCCAAGAAACCCAATTTTAGTATCAGAAGACAAGTCAATCTGGAATAGCCAACACACACACAGAGTCAGAATGGAACCTTCTTTTCAAAAAGGCATAACATAAATCTGGGAATTGCTCTCTATAGTCACTAGTCTATGTGCATTTATAACATCCATACCCAAAATAACATGAGAAAAGACCTACCGACAAGTCTCAAGACGTAAATAATTATAAAAGAAATATGAGGAGCAGGCATTATTGCATCCCGCCACCTCACAACTTGGCCAAGACTGCCTGACTCGCGCCACCACCATTCACTCCTTGCGATTCATGCGAAATAGATTCCGGCTTGCTGTAAAGAAAAGAAAACAGATACCCATGAATTAATAACCGAAATAGAAAATCATGGGAGACAAAGCATCAGGTCCTATTTACCGCTCAATATAAGAAGGAATATCCTCAACAGACATAGTGCCTTCCAGAATCCCTACAAGAGGTCAGTGACATTGCCTTAACACGCAAAAAGGTTAGCACTTACTATAGACGGCCGTCAACAAGGGGTATTCCTCTTCAACGCCTTGGTTCTTCAAGAATTTATTCACTTCGAGCGCAGTCAAAGTGCCCTGGAGTTTCTGGCCGTTAAGCTCCGTCTCTTCGACCTTTCCGATCGGCTGTTTTCTTTCGATGCTCAGCTTGGCGCAACGGAAGTTGCGACCACCACTGCAGCTAGTGATCAAGTCGGCAACACCGGCACTCTCCTCGGTGAATGTGCGAGTATTGATAGTTGCACCGAAGAACATTTCACCGAACTTGACCATCTCCAACAGGCCGACTCGCATGACAGCAGCTTTAGCGTTGTCACCCCATCCCATGCCTTCAACCCAGCCTGCGGCGATAGCGACGACATTCTTGAGCGCACCGCCAAGGGAAACACCTGCAACATCACTCACTACGCTGATATGGAAGTAGGGGCGATGGAAAAGCGTCTTCAGGACAGCATGGTCAATGGGAGGATACTCGGAGGGCAACGCCTGCAGTTTAACCTGAGATAGTTGTCCCGAAACGTCCTTGTGTGTGAAGTGAACCACATCCAGGGTCGACGAGGAAGGCGAGCGGTTGGGCGAGGGGGCTTTCGAATCTAGATGGGGAGGATCGTAAGCAATGCTTGACTCAGACCACTTCTCCTGGGCAACCTCGCTAGCGATGTTTGCACCGGAGAGGGCGCCACAGTAGATCCCGAGAATCTTGCCAATGGTTTCTGAGAAAAGGCTGATTCCATCTTCCCGCACATCAACACCCTTGATGCAAGAGATACCACGCGCATATGGCAGAATCTTGCCCTTAATCTGCTCACAAGTCTTGATAATGAACTGATGAGGCAAATTGAAAACAAGGATAGTGCTGTCCTTGACGGAATCCTCTAATGAGGGATTGGCGTGTAGATTCGTAGGAAGGTTGATTCCTGGTAGATATTTGACGTTCTCATGTGTCTTATTGATGATCTCTGTTAACTTCTGGGGACCCTGGCACAAGGGCGAAGATGGGTTATATTGAGGGGAGGTCTTTGGAACTTCCACTTTCTCTTCAAAAACCCACATCTGAACATCCTTTTCGAAGATGGCAGGGTTGCTAGCGGTATTTTCAGCGACAATCTTGGCAATAGCGGTGCCCCTTTCAGATGTCAGCGCTGTCTAATCCCAGTTACCGTTGTCTCTCAGCGCACTTACCAGTTTCCTGAGCCGATCACCGTGACCTTGTGCTTGCGCTGGTACGGGGTAAGAAAACTCATTTTTGCAAGGCTGTCCACAGTTGTAGTATATAGACGTGAAAATGAACAAGAAATGAGCCGAGTTGGGGTTGACTTTAAAGCCTTTGAGTAGACTGAAGAGGACGAAAATGGAGTGGAGAGTGTCTGTCGCTGGAGAAAAACCGGGGACCGAGGTTGATCAATTGCAGTGGCAATTGAACGAAGGCAAGTCCGGTGAGATAAAAGATGTACTGGGGACAGCATCCACGTAGTGCTGCGAATAAGACACGAAAGCCGTCACCAGAGTCCTCGATGTGGTTCTCTGATGTAAGTGGAAGACGATAAGGCGGGTTGAATACCCGTGAATGTGGATCTTTTCGTGCCGAGAAATTCGGAGAAAGAACGAGGGATTTTAGGGGGGGGGGGGGGGGGAAAAGGGCGATCGGGTTCGGTGAGTGATCGGATGTGTCACACTAACAAAGTAGACTAGTGCTTTGAGTCCCGGCTAACTATCTAGTCCATGTGCCACGGCCAGTCTCACTTTTTGATCTTAATAACCTAGGGATAGAGATACCAAAGAAGGAAAACTCTCTCTTAGTCGGGAAGTAGTCACGTTGGCGGTGAGGCCAGGGGCTGCCAGGGACATGGATGAGCTAGCGTTCAGGCTAATCTAGAACAGGGTTAGGAGCACGCACCCATCGGAACCACAGGCAGAATTATTATCGTGAAGTCTCGGAGAGCCCGGCGATCTGATCAACTTTTTCGGCACCAGCGATAAAAGCCCATAATGGTAAGCCAAGCTATCTCTCACATGAAAATTGACCATCTCTAACATCTGTATGTAAAGGCCCCTGTTAGATCAATCAAGAAGCAGCCCGCCGTGAAAATGCCGGCTTCAGGAAAAGGCGCTCTTCCCTCGACAAAGCCTAGCCCTTTCGATGATGATTTTCGGACATCTAAGAAAGACAAACGCCAGATTAAACATGCTGCCCTAATGACCAAAATAGAGAAGAACTCTCAAAAGACCACAAAACGTCGACGGGCATCAAAGAAACTCGTTGCAAATCTTGAATCGCTTGCCGATGCCCTTCCAGAAACCGAGGTTGAAATGAACGATGCCAACAATCAGGTGAACGTCATTAAACAGAAAACACTGAAGCATAAACCTGGCGCTATGAAGCGTAGGCAACGATTGGAGCAAACAGAAAGGGATCGCTTTGCGAAGAACATGGCACAGATGTCGACGATCGAGGCGACTACTACACCAAATACAGAATCGGACAACCAGGCGGACTCTGTCTCGAATCGTTGGGCCGCATTGCGCAGTTTTATCTCGCAAACTATGGAACAGCAGCCTGTCTTCAAGGCGACGAAGTGAAAGTCCCTGTCTCCAAGAAGTCCACTCAACCCCTCCTTCACAACCAGACTCCTATGTCTCGACAACAAGCCCTCCTTGCCTTACCCAAACCTACCATCAGTATTGCTTGCAGCGACTGTAAATGGCAAGTAACAACAATTAACCGCTAAGACGGTATGTTGATTACAGCCCAGAGTGTGTCACCTCAACGTCGCTCCTCTTCTGTTTGTGGCGCTGTAAGCTTCCAAAACGAAGCCATACGCGATTTACTAGGCCGGGCTTAAATCGTATACCAGCTGCCATGTTTTGGAGACAATGGGAGTAAAGAATGGATAGCCTTACGCCGCAGAATATCGATGCCCTTCCTTCCAGATGACCTTAGACTTTGCAGTCCTTAAGGCTCCGTGGAAGTTTAGTGGCTCACACCACTGGAAATACCCGATTTTCTTTATAGATTCCAAATAATGAATGATATATTTAGGCAAGTTACTATAGCTTGTGTATAGATGTAGTCTCCAACTTGGAAGGCGGATAGCGTCGGCTGATAAGCATCGGTCACGTGCTGCGGGGAAAGCTACTATCTGATTCCATCTTATCTACTATCGGCAGCGTCATCATCTCTACCTCCAACAGTCCAACTACAACTTAAATCTCCACACCGTCGTAACTCTCACTCCTTGGGTTTTCTTATTATACTGTTCTCTATTCTCTACACCTATAATTTGCGCTTATTCATTTACAAGTCATTTGCCGCCCGGTCATGCTGTGGCTGCCTCTACGGCCCAGCGCACCTCTCAGGGCGCACCACCATCTCATACTCCGTTATCGGTGCGCACCGAGTTCGATTGTTCGTCTCACACAGCGTGGCTTCGCTAGCTCTTCTGTGTCTTTCCCGACACTTTCCCAATTCAATCGATCAGACTTCACAAATCAGCCCTGGAGCGGTAGCTATGAGCCCGGCCTGCCGACTGCTGGGCCCTTGGGCTCTACCCCGCTTTCGGAGCTCCCCGGATTACGCCCAAAACATTGAAGCAGTACCTAGATCAGTTTGTTGTTGGACAGGATCGTGCCAAAAAGATACTCAGTGTAGCCGTATACAATCATTATCAACGTGTACAAGAATTACAGCGGCGTGATGAGGAAGCGGTCGAACTGCTGGCGAAGCGCGCGCGGCGCGAATCTGTTGACCGCCATCCTGTAGAGGGTAGGCGAACTGGAACTGCATGCTCATTTTAGTGATATACTAACATATGTAGCAGATGAATTTCCAGGGCAACAACGGACTATCCGCCCACCACTTGATCCGAGTTCGTCCTTGAACCAAACCGAGCTCACAGACTCATCGACAACACAACTGGAGAAGTCCAACATACTGCTACTAGGACCATCTGGTGTTGGGAAGACGCTCATGGCTAAAACGTTAGCTAAAGTACTATCAGTGCCGTTTAGTATTTCAGATTGCACACCGTTCACGCAGGCTGGGTACATTGGAGAAGATGCTGAGGTCTGCGTTCACAGACTCCTAGCTGCAGCCAACTATGATGTCGAGCAGGCAGAACGCGGTATAATTGTTCTGGATGAGGTTGATAAAATTGCTGCTGCTAAAGTCAGTCATGGCAAAGATGTCGGTGGTGAGGGAGTCCAGCAGGCCCTTTTAAAGATTATAGAAGGTACGACAGTGCAGGTGCAAGCAAAACAGGAGAAGAATGCCCCTCGCGCAGGTGGAACTCCCAATACATATCCATCAAACAGTCCACTGGGGAACTCACCGTATCCACCCTCCAACGGAGGGGCCATGTCCCAAAAAGGGGAAGTCTACAACGTACGTACGGATAACATCCTGTTCATCTTCTCCGGTGCCTTTGTCGGGCTACAAAAGGTGGTGATGGATCGGATATCGCGTGGCTCCATCGGCTTTGGCCAGCCTGTTCGAACACCATCCAATTCAGATGAGCGGCCTGGACAGTCTGCAACTGCAAACAATCAGCCTGTGCCTATAGTACCAGGGTCAGAAGAGGAAGCTTTGTACAAGAAACATCTTCCCTTTTTCACCTCCGCTAGCCCCGAATCGCCTGATGGTGAGCCAACTTACTTCAACGCGCTCGACCTCATCAACCCTACCGATCTACAAAATTACGGATTCATTCCTGAGTTAGTTGGCCGTGTTCCAGTCACCGCTGCACTCTCCACGCTGACGCAACCTTTACTTGTACGAATCCTCACTGAGCCCCGAAACTCACTGCTAGCGCAGTACACAACCTTATTCTCCCTGTCAGGAATTGAGCTCCGCTTCACAACCCCAGCCTTGCATAAAATAGCTGCCAACGCCTTCACAATGGGTACGGGGGCACGAGCCCTCCGAACAGAAATGGAGACTATCCTTAGCGACGCCATGTATGAAACGCCAGGTTCAAGCGTGAAGTTTGTCCTCATAACAGAGTCTGTGGCTGCTCGTAAAGAGAAACCTATTTACCTTTCTCGTGGACAAGGCGGACGTTTTCATGCCATGATCGCAGCAGAGGAGAGCCAATGGGAAGAAAAGCAACGGCGAGAGAAGAAGCAGAGGGCCCTGAAAGCTAAAGTGCAGGCCGCTTCAGAGGAGCACCCTTCTATCTCAAACTTCCGTGAATACCGGACTAGAGCAGCAGGCTTCTAGTTGACACTTCTCAATCGGTTTCAGTAAACATTGCGCATTTCGTATATGTGACGTGCATTGCTTGACCTTCAGCGAAGTTTTGATGTTTTGTTTTTAGTATACCAGTCTCCGTGAGTTTTCCGTGTTATGTATGGCGTTTAGGATAACAGCTTTAGCCTGGTTTCTCGTGACGGTTCCTTATACTCAGTCACTGGAGTTGCATTATTTATATCAATCATTGCCTCGTTCTTCTCGGTGCATAATAATCATAAAGCGTGGGATCGTTGTATATTACAGTGGTATCCTAAGATATGTAACAAGCGTGAATGTATAGAACGCAATTGAAGCCCCGGATCGAGCATACACTTCTCAATTACCGACAGATCGTTCACTTTTCAATCACTGATATGGCTGGGGATAGTGGTGCGTGAGGGGAGGGATATAGGATGACGTCGCTCTAGAAGTAGCTGACTCGCTCAGAGAACCAGCCCTAGGAGTTTGGGGTGTAAAAGGGGTCTGAGAACTCCTCTCTGAGTGGGGATTCGATCTCGCAGATTGCTTAAGCTTTTCCCAGTGCCACTTGTAGTTGATTTCCAGAGATTTCATGATTGCTGAGGAGCCCACGTAGATTTGTAAATGTTGCCATTCATCCCAACGTGGAAGCGTGGAGGCTGTGAGCACGAGGAACTTTCGGAACTGGTAACAGTTGATCAGGGCCCAGCCAGCGTAAAACTCAATGAGGTGATCAGCATTTCGCTGTTCTTGGGTTAGAGTTTTGTTTTTAGGGATATCTGGGATCTCGTCATCTGTACGAAAACCATATCCTGGCAGTTTCGAAGGAGAGATGACCGTGTTTGGTGTATAGCCGGCTTCTGCGCCAGTGAGGATATTCCGGGACTTCGCATCTCCGAGGGCGGTAATTCGCAGAATGAGGTGGTACATTGTGAGCCAACTGGTATTGTTATTAGACCGTATAATCAAACCCGGTGATACACAGGTGACTTACAGAAAATTTGAGTTCACGGTGACCTCAATCTGCTTTTGCACCCAATTTAATACGTCCGGGGGCAGCATTAGCTTCCATGTTCCCGGATACTTGCCCTTCGCATACTCTTCAAACCAAGATAGTACAACGACAGTACCTCTCGGATCGCTCAGTATGTAGTCTCCAGTAATCAAAATAACTCCGCCCGTTTGGAGCATACGTCGGAAATACGGCTGATTATCACTTAATTCTCTGTTCAAAGAGAAGCACCAAAAGTTGAATGTGGACTGGCGACATAAGTTATTAAGGTCCTGCAGCTTGTAGAATTCCAGAAAGCTTTCATGAACCTGACCAATGTCAGCATATCTGTATTTTGATAATGGTACTTGTGATAACACATACCAGGATGACTCCATTCTTCGCTTGAGTGAACTTTTCCCAATCTTCGGGAGTGCGGTTAGAGTAAATAATAGCCCTGTATTTGTCACTATTGTGAGCTTTGAGAAATTCAACAACCGCTTGGCATTCTTCAATGCCCCCGGGGCCCTGTGGAAACAGTACACAGAAGGACCCTGCTAAACGTTTCTCTGCCACTGTTGCCAAGGTCTGGAACGTCACCCCGAATCTCTTCTCGAATTCATGGTCCAAGTCAAAAGGAAGTTGAATGCCCAATGGTGGCTGCCTTTTATCGCTATTAGCAGCAGCCGTGGGGTCTTTAGAACCCTGGTCAATATCCATGTGGTCGATTCCAGATGCCCTCCTCTGCAGAACTGGTATTGAATCACTAGAAGTGCGACGATTCACCAGTGATGTAGCTGTGTTTGCGTGCGGTCTCGGTTCCAGGCCTATGCGTGCATTAGAGCCCTCGATAATCCAAGGTCCATTTTCTTGGTTTAAAAATCCCCGCTCTCTTTGAGCCTCAGATGCTTGTTTGTTTGCAAAAACAGTGTTAGTATGTGAAGAATTCACTATCTCTGTAGTTGCTTCTGTCAGGTGACCACATTGTCCTTGTATACCAAGAGCCAGTCCCCCAATGGGTCCTAACGGACTTCTCACGGCAGTATGAAGAAAGATGTCACGAGGGCCTCTAAAGTCCCCATCCAAGAAACCAAAATCCTCGGAATCTGGTGGATATGCAAGTAATACATCATGGCCCTGTATTTCAGGAATACATATAGCCACCAGATTTCTTTGGCTGAGCTCTTTCCCAAAGCGATAGATGTCTGGTTCAGAACTGTCAAACCCCTCGACCCAGCCATTCCAAAATTTTTCATTTGGTGTCTGGTAAAACAATGTTATCAGTGACTTTTTTTCATCTTAGGGCAACAGACCAGCCATCCTTCACATGTAGTACTCACATTTTTGCACAGATTATTGTAGTCTGTAAGGTTACAGAGGTGTTGAAACCAGATTTCGAGGGCGTGACCTTTCTTGGTCCTAAGAAATCTGCTTCTCCTGATATTGTCTAAACCGCACATCCTAACTTCACCAATCTCCCTTTTATCAGGCCCATAATATAAGGAACATAGAAGTTCTCTGGGGTTGACAAAATAACTTCCCCTTTCCCCTTTGATCCACTTAGCCTCAGGACCAGGCCTTCGCCGTGGGAGATAGAGGTCTCGTGATCTGTCAAACAAACGGCGAGGCCTGTCGGAAAGAGGCGAAGTATGGTTTGACCTATTCGAATCAATCAAGCGAGATTGCTGAGGCTGAGAGACGGGCGTGTCAATATCAGTGACATCACTAATCATCCTTCTTGGGCTTTCACCTGGCTCCTGCTCCTTGAGGCTGGTATGATGCTGAGGTCCAGGATTGGCTGAATAGATGGCAGGAGTAGAGGACCACTCTGATGGCCTCATAAGCTCAAGTTTGTTGACGTCTGGAGCGGGCTCATAAGCCCTTGCCTTCTCATATCTGTTTTTCGTTGACAGAAGCTTGAACCTCTTGGGGGGAGCAGAGGGATCAGCATCATAGGTTCTCGGAGGACGAGAGCGAATTATGCCACCACGACCAGTCCCAAATCCAACTAGGGGTGGTCTTGTTAGCTCACCACGTATAGATTGAGAACGGGCAGGCCCGGCCTGGGACTGGTTTGTCGCTCTGCTTGAGTATGCGTTTGCAGTATGAGCACAAGGATTCCGCGTTACATCAGAATCTGCGAACCCAGAGCTATTTGACGTGGAGCTGAATAAACCGGTGTTTGATAGCCCCAGCTGGCCTTTCGCAAGCTCTTCTCTCGTCAAATGTCGCTTGTGCTTTCGTTTTTGGCGGGCTTGTTCAGCTTCATACAGACGTCTGTTGAAATCAGCGACATCAAACTCTTGCAGCCTTCCTGCTGCAATCTCTCTTTTTTTCTCCTCCCAGTCGAGCAGAGTCTGCTCATCATCAAACTGGGCAGCCGTCTCCCAACTACTCCTCTCGATAGGATAATCTTCCCATCCTACGAGATATTCGATTCCCTGCGAAGTCTCACGCTCAGCATGGATGGTATCCACATAGTAGTTCTCTTTCGGTGGGCTAGGGACAGTCGAGGTGAGAGAAATATCATCATCACTGGTCTCAGTCATTGCCACAAAAGAGCACCACTGTCAAAGTAGCAGTGCCTGAAGTAGCGGGGGCGCAGCAGAAAAGCCGTGGATAGATCGAGCTTGATGAACAGAATTAAAGGAACTGACTTGTCAAAGAAAAAAGCGCAAAGATGGGTCAAACTATGATCGCTATCACCATAGATAGTAGAGAACCCGGGTATATGCACGCCCGATAATCAATGGGTCCCGCTCTCAGCAAAGGCCGACAATAAACATGTGAATTAAAGCATAGATATAATATACATCAAAAGGAATCCATGACCATCCTTAAGAGACAGTCATCCTCGCGCCTCTTGATGTTGCGCTCTGATATATATGATTTTCATTGAAGTCCAGTGCCCATTGGCACACGTGACCAAGCCACTATCCCCAAACCGGGAGTGTCCGCTCGGCAGCGCGACAAGCACGGGAGTGGCAGGGGAGCGAAAGACATCTGGATAACCTCCTATCTTTCTGCCTCGCTGTCTTCCCCTTACCAAAAAACATACCACCGCCGTGAGTTCTTATTCAACTACCCTGTTTCTGGTGGCCTTGGTTCGCCTCAGGCTGCTATCTAGCTTGCAACTTTCAACAGTCAACTGACGAGACGCCACCCCTCCCAGGATCAACCTTCGCACTGTTGTCGGTTTTGCTTTAATCGCTATTTAACTCGGCCACGTCAAAGGTCCCCCAAATTTCAAGCCTCGCCACTTTTAGGGCTTGACAAGCTCTCACAATAATTCATCATGGCTAACGACGAGTATGATGTACGTCATTTTTTCTGTCCATCCTTTCGCTGCGTGCTTGTCTTGTATAACTAATTGAGTGATTCGCTAGTTTCTCTTCAAGGGTAAAGTTGCCACTTCCCCCGCAGAAGCGCCGAAAGATCCTCGCCTATAGAGACATTTCCCTCGCTGAATAACACCACTAACCTACGGTCCTTATCATACAGTGGTGCTTATTGGAGACTCTGGTGTTGGAAAGTCCAACCTTTTGAGTCGTTTCACCCGCAACGAGTTCAACCTGGACTCCAAGTCGACCATCGGCGTGGAGTTCGCAACCCGTTCTATTCAGGTCGATTCTAAGACGATCAAGGCGCAGATCTGGGATACTGCTGGTCAGGAGCGTTACCGCGCCATTACCTCTGCCTATTATCGTGGTGCCGTCGGTGCCCTTCTTGTTTACGACATCAGCAAGCATCAAACCTACGACAATGTTAACCGGTGGTTGAAAGAGCTCAGGGATCACGCAGATTCCAACATTGTCATCATGCTTGTGGGAAATAAGAGCGATTTGAGACACCTGCGCGCTGTCCCAACCGAAGAAGCTAAGCAGTTTGCCAGTAAGTTTCGGACACCTTCTTGAAGCGTGAGTGGTCCTTACCTGTGGCTCGCTAACTTGCTCTCAGGCGAGAACAACCTCTCCTTCATCGAGACATCTGCCCTTGACGCGAGCAACGTCGAGCTTGCTTTCCAGAACATCCTCACAGGTTAGCTGCATATGCCTTTACCCGACCTTTCTTTTCGGCATGCTGACGCGCGCTTAGAAATCTACCGGATTGTCTCCAGCAAGGCTCTTGACAGTGGCGACTCGGGCCAGGCCGGCCTTGGTGACCGTCGTCCGGTGGTGGATATCAACCCTTCGCAGGACCCTGAGACGAAGCAGGGTTGCTGTTAGATGATTTCTTACTGTTAGGGGATGACACGCCTACCGCAACGATTTTTATTTTATTCTGTGATGTGATAATCGAATGGTCTTGATCTTTCTTTTTGTCTGTTACTTAGCCTCCGCGGAGATGATACACAAGAGGAACGTTGGGAACGGCATCCAGGGACACGGTCATTGTATGGTGATGCTTGTGGGACATCACATCCTAGACATCATTCTGTTGATTTTCCTCCCCTTTCCCTTTCTTATCCTCTATCTGGTTCGTTCTTATCCCTTTATGGAATTAACAATTTCCTATTCTCTGTCTTCTACGGACATGTCTTCGCCTTGGCACGCTTCCTTGGCCTTCTCTGAATTATTTTACCCATCCCATGTACCCTTCCCACACTCTGGTCAATTATCGAAACGAAGTTGGGTTTGTTCTTGTCGGCGTCTACGTAGTACAGTGCCAAAGCAATTCATGTATGAGGTTCTCATAGTTGGTAATTACGAATTACAACACCATCAATCACTGAACCCAGCGGCTCCCGTTTCACCCCCAACCTATTGGCTAGCAATTAGGATTAATAATGCGGCGCATGCATAGTTAACTAGGTCGCAGATACTAATATCAACTAGCACTCAAAAGTATCATCGCAAGCGGAATATAATGAACATCAGCATCTCGGCGGTCTCGAAAGGCCCACCGACCAAGCAGCGGGAGCCCCACGTCCAAAAAGCGCGAGGCCCATGAAATTTAGACACAGGGGATTGTCCACGTACCATAAGCAAACCAAAATAATCAGACTAAACCCGATCCATGGTCCGAGTCAGCAACCTACAGGTCGCCTGCACCATCATCCTTAACATGACCTCCCTAAGTAGTATAATCCCACTGCCACAAGACAAAAATCTCCATACCAGAATTATATGCCGCGGCAAGAACAAAAAGAATGTCCCCACAAGACAGCGCGCACTAACCACACTAGCCCTAGCACTTAAATTCCACACTGAAGTCCGCAAACCCACCGTAAACATCCCCATTGGTTCTTGGTTTCTTAGCTCTCTCCGTTCGTGCCCCAGAGCCCCAGTCGACAGCGTCGGATTCTCGTCCCCCAGTGTGGTTTAGGGTGGGCCGATTAGGGGCGTCTTAGGGGAAGGGTTTTAATTAGGTTAGTATTTGGATTCCAGAACGTTTGGATAACGGCTAAACTGGTGGATGGGAGATTGGATTATACTGGTGTTTTCTATTTTTAGGAAGATTGGAAATTGCTGTAGGGAGGTGAGATACGGAGGTTTCTTATGAGGGATTTATTTGGTGGAATCCTTGGTTTCTGAATATGTGTATTGGATGGACCCTTGCTGGCTTATGCGGAGGCTAGCCAGGGAGATATGCTTGTGACTACAGTACAGTAGATACTCTGGTACCTCCGCAGGACGTCTGGATAATGCATAGCGCAATTATGCTATGCATTAATCCCACACGATTCCTACCTCCCGGTCCGAAATGGCCGCCCTGAACTCTTCGATATCGTCGCCTCTCTCTTTCATCACCCATTCAAGGGTATCCCCGAATGTCTCTCCATTGTCGCGAAACCAATCTCCCAGGGAATGCACATAGCCCTCTACCTGTTCTTTAAGGGGCGCATGCTCGCGCAGCCAGAGCACTTGGCCTGGATCAAGCTTCATCATGTCCTGGACCACGTAGTAGTGAGGGATCTCATCACCCCAGCCTTCAGCGCCGGGATCATGGAAATAGTCATTCCGGAACCTAGATCTATATTTCGCCGGCGACTCAGTAAAATTGGCAGAATGCGCGGTGTGATAGTATTGATCGACCGAATTCGGGCTATCAAAGAGCCCGGAAGACCCAAGAGGGCTGCGCGCTGGATAATTCAAATGGATATTAAATGCCAACTGGTGGTGGCTTTCCGGGAATCGTTTGCGAAACTTTCGCTGAATCGTCCCGTTACTAGGGCAAATATGATTTTGGACGACATCGCCGATAATGAGTCGCACGTCCTCGATATCGGC
This sequence comes from Aspergillus bombycis, assembly GCF_001792695.1. Classification (NCBI taxonomy): domain Eukaryota; kingdom Fungi; phylum Ascomycota; class Eurotiomycetes; order Eurotiales; family Aspergillaceae; genus Aspergillus; species Aspergillus bombycis. The sequence goes on along the minus strand of NW_019170041.1, from coordinate 142,548 downwards.
CAGCTCCTGCGTAGACCAGTTATGCAGGAGCTGCGCGCGCTCGGTAACGACATGTGGGCGTTTACGGCTGAAGCGATCATGCGTGCGCGTATGGAATGCGCGATGGTAGAGCCACAGCCGATAGATAGCTCGGCGGAGGCGGACTCGCTCATCGTCTGTCAATGATCGTCGGTTTTCATAATCCACCTTCCATTTCTTGACGGGATAGATCGTCTCCCATGTCTGAGCTACGCGTCCGACTCGGACTATTTGTTTAAAGAGGGGATCGGTCATGGGGGGCTTGCGTATTAGGTGAGCGGGTTGGCTTGCGTTTTGTGTTACGATTTGGATGATCTCGCCTAGTGGTCCGAATTCGCGCTCGGCAATATCGGCAAGAGTTTGGAGCTTATTGGATCTGTTAAATACAGTTCGAAGTCGTCGACAGGTTGATGCAAGGTTCAAAATGTCGGATATTGTTTCACAGGAACGAAATACATGGAGCAATAGCTCCGTGGCTAGATGATCGAATGACATGATGACTATATGTTTTGGGCTTCATTCGTTAGCTGTGGTCAACAAACAAAATAACTTGGGGTGCGAACCTTGTTAACTTATTATAGAAGCGCCAAAGGTAAATAGTTTAGATAACACAGCTGGAGAGTAGATTTTGTGTAATATAATGGATAGTCACTGCCCAAGCCAGCGCTGCCGTCGCGATCGCAAGTCGGACTAAGTCGAGACCCCGCCCTTGGGGCTCTTCAAAACAAAACAAATCTGGTCCCTAGAGAAACAAGAACACATGGTGGTATGGAGGTCAAGCCCAGACAGCCGCAGAGGGCTGAACGGCGAGAAGGGTGCCATGGTGGTTGAGGGATGGATAGTGTCGAGCCCCAAGCGGATGTTATGACTCTTATATATCAGCGCTTATCTAATCTCCGCCCTTACATACATTAGTCCGTAGATATCATATCATATCATTCAGAGTTTATGAAGTATGTACTAAGTTCTCAGGATAAAGAAAGTTCAATACTTGGTTGCTATGGTACCGTCCTCTGTCAAAAGCGCACAGCTCCTGCAGCACGATGCCCTAATGCGATAGTTCAGCTTTAACAATGGAGAGACTCCAATCAGCCACTGGAAGGACTTGCATTCGAATTCATCATGAAATTTGAACTTTTATTATGTTGTTTCACACCAGACGCCTTTTAGACCATGATAAGGTGCCCCTTGCATCTCAAACACATGTACATCCCCTTAGGATATCGAGTCTAATAGCACTAACAAGAAGAGACAAAATGAATGAAAAGAAAACGGAATAAAGCAAACGATCATGCGAACAACTGCCTGTTATCCAGTGCATTTGGTTTGCGCTGGCCTTCTCCCAATCCCAAGTTTGCCCGCTTAGCGAAACGGTCGGTTTGCACGTCTCTGCGCTTTGCGTGGCGGGCTGCCTTGCTAATCCGAATATCGTGACGGACCTGGTTCGGGCTCACGTATTCCTTGTTCTCGTAGATAACAGGTCCACCGAAGCTGCCTTCCAGGATGACAATTGGCGTCAAAACGAAACGAGGTCCGATCTCGACAAGAGAGACCTCTGGTAGACCATCCTTGCCCTTGGGCACAGGCTTCACGGTTTCCTCGCCATCTTCTGGCTTCTTCTTACCTCCAGCTTCGGACTCTCTGATCTCGTACACGCGAATCCAGATCTTGCCGTCGACGCCAAATACACCAATGATACGGTCGATAAAAGGCTTCATTCCCTTTATGCCACGCTTGGGAACGGAGAAGACACCCCGCAGCATCTCCCGGACCAGTCCACGGTACTCGTTCCCTGGCTGACTCATGACCGGGCCTTGTTCGTCGAATGAGCGATCAAAAACCACAACACCACGACCACCCTTCAAGCAGTTGCCACTGAATCCAGCATTCAGTTCGCTCATAGTATGTAAGTTGTTAACGTGGAATTTGAGTGTAGGTCCGTTCGGGGGACGAGAGAGCCAGAGGTACAAATCTTGACCACGCTTGCGAGCCTCGAGGAAGAAAATGACGTTGCATGAATGCAGGTCGGCAAGGTCGTTCAGAAGTAAGTTGTATCCAGCGGTCTTCTTTTTAGTATCGAGCTTGCTTTCTTTGTGGGTATGAGGGAGTAAACCAGTAAGGTCTGCGAGCAAGTGCCGATGGCTAGAATCAAAACCAATTAGCAATACCGTTCCATTTGTTCAATTCGGACCAAGACAATGTGAGCATACCGAGATGTGACACCCCTGGAAGTCAACATAAGAACCCGAGTCTTTGGCATATATCCAGCAGCAAGCTGCTTCTTGGCTGATTCCAAATTTTCTTCCTCCTCCTCTTCGCTGTCGCTTGTATCGTCGGCGTCGGCGAGAAGGTCAGCCATGTCGGCCATTTCTGCGTCCGAGTCGTCCTGCTCTTGCTCTCTAGCAAGCTGCTTAGCCTGCTTTTTAGATACTGACTTGTATACTGCCGCCATTTTGGATTGTAGAATAAATTGATTTAGAGAAAATCTAAGTTGTTGATCGGCGCGGCGAAAAGCTTCCAAAAAAGTTGCGGGCAGAATATTTTTCTGGACCTCACCGCCTTCCAATTCTCAATCGCTGTTTATCTCTCACGTGATACTATCGAAAAAGGCAATTCATCATCAGCGTCACCATTAAGCCCACGTTCAAGCAGGGAGTCATACATTTGTAGTTATGCTATAATTGCTGCGAGTATTTGTTGAGTAAGATAGCTGGCTCAGTGATATCGCATAAAAAAATTCAGCTAACTTCAAAGTACAAGTCTCCCCACGTCTACCAATTATATATACTTCCTGTGTTGCTGTCTCACTACATTTTCTGAATCCAGCTTCGTATTTCCATAATTTGTATCTCACAGGGAGCTTATTTTCAATATAGAACTATGTTACATACGTGTGCTAAACCTCTGACTCAAGGATTTGAGTTCAACGCCCTTTCCAGACCGGAGAAGCCTTCTTGCGTTACTTTCATGCCTGCTAACCGATTCGCAAAACCTAGCTTTTGTGAAAGGTTCCAAGCTTCGCCTCGATAAATTAATGCATAAAGCATACCAGCTATAAATGTGTCTCCAGCACCAATAGTGCTTGCATAAAATTAGCGAGATTGGTTCAGCAGTGTACTCTTGTCAGTAACTTACTCAACAACGTTGAAGCCTGGTGTAGTATAGGCTGGACTGTGGATTATGTCACCAGAACTTGTTTCTAACGCTACAGCCCCGCCCTCGCCCCATGTGCAGAAGAGAAATTGCCTGATATTGCGAGTCAGCCTTTTAGTGACGGCGCAAAGAAACAATAACACTTACGCTTTGCGTGTAAGCAGAGATTGCTTTTGGAGGCACTCTGGGGCTGATGTGTACCCATTTCCCTATTTAGTTCTTAGTAAAATCCTTTTAACATTGTAAGCACGAGCAAGATTACCTGAGCCCAGCTCTTCGAATAGAAGATAACGTCGGCTTCCATAGCCAGCTCTTGTAGGCCTTCTCGTCCAGGCTTTTCTACTTCGACACTGATCCGTAAAGATGGAAAATGCTGCCGAAGATACTGTATACAGACCAGCGTGACATCGGGTATGCGACCCTAGATGTACGATTTATAAGTATGAGAGTGCGATAATCAATACCAAGGTATCTCAATGGTTGACTGACCTCAAAATGGAACCATGTTGCCTTTGAGCCTAGGTTGTCTGCGATTTGTTTAAACTCATCTACCGTCATCTCGGGGAGCTCGTTGTAGTTGACAATAGTCCTGCTCCCAGATGACTGGCTTTTGATGATATAACTTGAAGCCGGCTCTTCATATTGCTCTCGATAGATGCAATGACCTAGCTGAACGCGAGGCTCAAATGCAGACTGGATTTGCTGAGATGCAATGGAAGATTTTGCTGGTAGCACAGCAATAAGATTCAGAGATACCCCTGCCTGTGACGAGCCATGCCCGGTCAATTGCTGGAGCACCTCAAGCGTATTGGGGCAATTGCCTCCTCGCCGCCGTGAGATCTTGGTAGCCCGTAGCTTTTCATCTTCGCCAGGGTAATGAGGGGTTCTGGATAAGCATAATGAGCTAGTGTGGACTTAAGCGCCGGGTGAAGGTGGTGCCAACCAACGTTAAGATAGTATCAACATAACATGCACCTATGGCGACTAAAGACATCGTGACAGCAGAGTGGGCAATTTTCTAACAAAATCTCTTGTGACAATTGTTGGATACGCAGATGTATGAGCATTCGTGAGTATGTGGGGAGGAGGGGCAGTCGTTGATAGGATTAGTCATGACCCACCCTCTGCAGCCATATCAAAACCCTATAGTAGAAGTAGGCGGAAATTGTATTTTCTGTTCTGCTTATCTAGAACAATTTAAAGCAAGTATAGTAATCACTTGGCAGCTTATGCTATTACACTAATCAGTGTAGTTAGGCATCAGGTTGTTGCTGGAAGCATTAAAGAAGAAAAGCTAACTATTGTATCTTGCACTAGAATACCATGTATTATGATAGGCCCATCTAATTGAATTATCCTAATCATGTACTCCTAAGCAGAGATAGCTCGAAATAAGAGACCAATATCTGGATTACTGAGACAATCACCTGTAGGAACTAGTACTCAATATACAAAGAACAATGACTATTGAATAGAGTGCCACTTTCACAATACACAGGATATTTTAACAAGAGATTAATGAAAACAGCGTGTTTACTTACGCGGCCACAATTGCCTTGCTCACATGGATCTCTTTCTGTTTGCTTCGTCTTTTGCTGACTAGGTAGTTCTCTATAAGATATTTCGAAATCACTATCTGCTATTTGCCTCCAGATTGAAGGATATACTTGATTCAGGGCAAACATACCCACGTGATACTAGTACACAAAGTCAGAAAGGAAATCTGCATCTATTGTGCTCTATGTGCAGTGAAATAGATTGGTCCAGAACTTAATATCTTTGGTATAGTATTCCTTAGTTTGCCAGGATAGAGAAGATGAGACATGCAGGTGGCGTCTTTGGAACTGCAAAGCGACCCGTTCATTCTTTGTGGGTGACAAAGGTCCTTTGCTTCTCTCAATTAAGCCTAATAGTAGTATAACAATATATCTTTGTTTTTGATTACCGTTCTGTTAACACTAATAGGTGCTTTCAACATCTGGGAGGAAGTGGTTTATATATACCCCCATCTGTGCACCAGAGTGCATGTTCTTCTGTCAACTCCAGATTTCCAGTTTCTCAGCACACCCCTCGCATCTACTAAGCCCATAGTTAGTTTACTCATTCAATTACTGGCTCTCTCTTATTTGGATTTGCAGAAATGTCCACCGTCCGACGTAGCAAAGCCATGCCAACTGATGGCCCGACAGTTAAGTTCTTATATACCATCATCAAGCAGCTTGATCTCAAATCAGTAAGTTGACTTCCAGAGCTAGGATATATGAGCCAGCTAATTAGTTGGGGAGATTGACTGGGGCCTCGTTGCAAGTCAACTCGAAATCTCCAACGGTCATGCAGCCAGAATGCGTTATTCTCGCTTCAGGCAGCAGATGGAGGGCATTACATCAACACCACGAGCGCGGACCAAAAAAAAGCTCGAATGGGTCCAAAGCAAGCTCTTGCAAAGCAGACTTGCTGAAAGAAGCCAACCCCCCCGATATAAACCCGGTTCTCAAACAAGAACCTCAGGCTTCTACAAGCGAGCCAACTGCTTACATCAAGGCCGATCCACATGTCCAAGGGTTCCCTACCTTGGCCGATATTCCCAGGGCCACATATAATATCATATCGGACTCGCCTGCACAGATAATAGCCCCACCTTACGCCCAAATGACAGTGTCTCCTAATGAATTGACAACGTACAGTGCGACACAGAGCTTCTTGAGCCCTACGATCGGATTCGAGCACCAACCAAGCCCAGCTTATTCCTGGCCTCCTACAAAGCTAGAGCCGGATGAGGAGAGTAGGGTGAACGGCGTTTTTGTCAAGGTGGAAGAACCACAAGTGGAAGTGGTGAATCTAAGCAGTAGCGAGGTGGAATATTGCGGCATATTTGCGCCTGGACTGAAGATTGCTGAAGAGCCTAAGGATTGATGAGGCCTTTTGTGTACTTGTATACGGGTCTGTGATAGCTTTCTGTATTTGTCTATTATACACACTTGCCTTAGATGTTACAGCACTATATTAGAGATGGCTACTGTGTCATTTAGGGTAGGCCTAGACTCTTATTACGTGAAGAGACACCGCAGGGTTTGTTGGCAGGAAATATGATGCCTACTGGGCAAGAGTAGATAATGATATCTACCTGAAGTCGCATATAACACTCTAGTCTTACATTCATATGTGTTTTATTTAATGTATAAAAGTAGTTTAGTCATATTACCTTGCCTCTATAACAACAACAACAACAACAGCAGCAACTCTCAATTGCTGTGACGACTGTCATCTCAATTCACCAACCAATGACATGATCATAGGACACTCAACCAACACCCACAGAACTGGAGGAAGTCTGAAATACCATTACCCAGTGACTTCATCACTTGTGTGCAAAAGTATAACACTGACCTTCTCACCTCTTTCAGTGTGTGTCTCATCTACAGTTCACACCCATTCAACTTCACTCCCACCTGTTATTATCTCCTCGCTTTCAAGGCGAACTGAATATACGGGTCATTTTCCATTACACTATTGTTTTCAAGTAAAGCTTCCCACAAACTAACTCATCCCTACGACCAGCCATCTGAGGCCATGGCATCCGGTCAGAGTCCTGCTTCTGAGGAGAGTGAATTTCTGAGCCAGCAAGATGGCCGATTCCTCATCGAGTGCTTGCGAAACATCGATGAAAGCAGGGCTGTAAGCACATATCCCATGTACACATCATATGCCATTGGAATTGGCAGAGCTGATATCTATTCAGGTCAATTTGACTAACGTTGGAGCCACGATGGGCTATACCAACACTTCATCTGTGGCTAACAGGTTCCGTGCCCTTCGCAAGCGGTACGGCTTCCCCAATCTCGATGCTACCACTAAGCCATCAAATGCGAGTACCACCTCGACTACTTCTGTGTCCAATACCCCCTCCGGGAAAGGCAAGCGCAAGGGCCCCGGCGTCGGAAGAAAGAAAAGCGCGACCAAGGCCGGAGATTCCGAAGACCCCTTCATCACTGACATTTCCGAGGCCGAAACCATTATCGCGGCTGAAGTTCCCAAGGTCAAAGCCACCCCTAAGAAAGGGACCAGGAAGGGAGCCAAAGTGACTTCTACTCCTACCCCAGCTACTGATCTTGGAGCCCCTAAGGGAGGCAAGCATTCAAAGCCAAATTCAGGGTCGACGGTTAAGGCTGAAAATGTGAAGGACGAAAGCATTGACGTTAATCTCCTTAACGCAGTCAATGACGCTATGGAAATGTATGGAGGAACTGAGTGCTTCGAAACAGCGTAGATGGGTGTTCTGAATCTGCCAGGCATTCGTCCTTTCGTGAGTCTAACATCATACGACTTGCGGTGCCCACGGCTAACCTTAGTAGACACTGCGTCGTCTTGGTTTGTTTTTTTACGCTGAATGGCTTTAGATGGTTCAGGGGGGCCTTATGATTCTGATCTACTCAAGGTGCCATGTAGAAGGGGATTTCGTTTTGTCCTTTGCTCATACAGAAATTTATCTACACCCTCAGTTTAATACTGGGGATACTGCACAGGCGATTTGAGCTTACAAGTTGTTCCATATTGAAAATGAGAGCCACCGGTTGATTCTCGAAACTACATGAGGTTTAGCTAAGAGAGCCGTTTTCTACTGACATTGTAGTGAGAGTAGCATCCGTAAGCCATTTAAGTAGGATTTGAATCCAGAGTAAGTAGATCCAAAGGACTACTTCCTAGCCAATTTTCTGTAGCTCAACGGTGAGTTTGGAAAGTGAAGCACATCTCACACGCTTCAGTCAAGACAAGAAGAGTCAGCGAATGAACGAACGCATCGCGGCTCTACTGCATTTATTCACTGTAGCGCATATGTCATTGCACCTACCTGCCTTTCATCTCAGCAACCCCAGTGTTACTTCTTTTCTCTATTATCCTTCGAACCTCTTCCCTTCCACTATCTACCTTCCATTTATTCAAACACCTCCTCCTACAGGATTACTCTTACATGCTCCTCAAGAGTCCTTTGAGCTGATTATCTCCTTGTAAAGGTCACATCAATCGAAAGATCACTCGGTATGCCTGCAATCACCGACTCGGAGCAGATTGAATTCCTCCTTAGCTGCGTCCGTCACGCAAACAGCGGCAAGGTGAGAGAGTACACATGCAGATACTGTTTGGACAGCCGACACACTCTGTCCAAACCCCTTCTTGGAGCATCCAGAGCTGATTGCAACGCAATTTTACATCACTCACAGGTTGATTTCGGAGAAGTTGCGAAAGAATGCAGCATCGTTTCTAGAGGAGCTGCGTAAGCCCTTCCACTCCACCACTTCTTTACTTTTCTCGTCAAGAGCAGATCTGAATGATAGGCCAGCGCAAAACGATACGAGCGTCTCTCGAGAGGCCGCAACAACGCTCCTGGTGGATCCTCGGCCGATGCCCCAACCCCAAGCCCAAAAAAGACTACCAAGTCATCGGTCACGAAGCGCAAGACAGCGCCGAAGCCAGCAGCGTCCAAGAAGGCAGCTGCCATGAAGGGGAAAGAGATGAAGGTGGTTGCCGTTGCCCTCGCGGAAACCCTGGTTAAGTTATGGACTGACTTGGAAAAGGTTGAAGAGCATTCCTCTGGAGAGGATACTGAGATCGACGAGGCTGTGCTTGGGGTTAGTGATGATGATGATGCTTTATTTGATCAATTCTGCAATGCTGACTGACGGTGGGATGAATATGTGCAGGCTGAGGGGGAGGACAGTGATGCGGATGTTTGAAAGCTTCTCAAGGTGAAGGAAGACCATTGAGGATGTCTTGTTAGCCTGGAGATTGGGTGTGTTCTAGCTAGGCTGTTTTTTATCATTTCTCTTTGTCTCTGCAGTTGGAGATGGGCTCATATACTTCCAATGGTTTGAAGACGGGGTACTTGCTGTGGCATGACAAAGGGGTTCTCCTATTTTATTGAGTATTTACGAAGTACAAAGGCCCAAACTCACTTTACGAAAGGAACACGTATGGAAGTATGTGCAAAGGGCACTCAATCCCGTCCTAGGTTTTGCTCTATAACATGCTTTAATTCGGACACACAAACAAGGTCGCTCAAGGGGTATCTGTAAGAAACCTAAATCAAACACAGAAAAGAATGCTTCCAGGAAAACGGATGGAAGATCATGTCTAGATCACATCGGTTAAAGAAGCTAGTTACCAAGCAAGTAAATCAAATAACATCCTCAGCACAACAAAGTAGTTAGTAGTGAGTCTTCCTGCGAACTGAGTCCTACCACCGTAGCAATGACTTAGATGTCTGCCATCACAGACTCCAGAATCTTGCGCTTGTACTGGGACAGGGCACGCTCCTTTTTCTGCATCTGGGAGCGAAGCTTTATATACCGTTGTTTCCAGGTTAACTCAGGGACAGCATTCTCTGCACCATCCACTTCGAATTCGCCATCTGTCGAGCTATTCACTTCTGCGACACTATTGTCAAGGTCCTCTGTCACCCCGGGCGCATTTCCGGCTTTGTTATTTTCCAGCTTGCTGATATTGAAATCACCGTAAGTGACCTTCGTCGAGAAACGAAGCCCATGCTTATATTCCTGAGAAACAGCATAGGTGAAATTTGACGAGCGTTGCTCATTGCTAGATGACACTGGTGCATCGACGGAAGACGCAGTCGCCGTTTTAATATCTATTGTCATCACACTCTCCGTTACCCCAGGGTAACCAAAATGCTGCCCTAACCCGAGATGCAGAGCTGACAAAAGAACTGGCATCCCCAAAGGCAATTGAGAATATGAAGCAGTCAAATTAGCGACCATGGACAAAGAGAGTGTTCGGGCTTCTTCGACACTTAAAGGAGTGGGACGACCAGTTACTTTTCCGCGCAGCAAGTCACTAGAGAGCACACGGACAAGCTCATCCGACGAAATGTCCACATTCGGGTCGGTACTGCGATGTGCACCAGTTGGCGCGTTTGTTGCTGCGCCAGGGGTGTCGTGCGGCGGAGCTGAAGCGCTGTTACGCTGGTGTCCCTCAATTTTAAAAGATGCATTGTTGACGCCGTTCACCATTAGCGTTGGCGGTGTCGCGAGACGGACTGGCGCGCCTGGGTGCTGAGGGACTTGCAGCTGAAGTTTGTTTGGTCTGTTACCGCCAGGAAAGGGTGTAGGAGATTGTTGGTATTGAGCGTTGGAATAGCGACCGGAAGGGTCCTGGTCGAAAACAATGGAAGGAGGTCTTGCATTGGAGCTGTGTAAATGGGATGGCTCGGAGCGACTAGGGTTCACTGGAAAAGAGGAAAAGGGACCTGATGTTGTCCCGCGACCGGGAGGTCGTCCCCGAGTTTTCCCAGTAGACGATCCATTGTTGGTGGGCCACGCAGATGAAACAGCTGGGCCATGACGCCGTTTAGGGCGTGACTTCTCGGAGGACGGCGTAACTGCTGACCGAGGCTCCGTAGGAGGAAGAAATACGTCGGATGGATGGTGGCCCCTGGGAAGAATTGCAGAGTGCGGGTAACTTGAAGGTGAAGCCTCTCGTTCAACTGATCTCCACCGAAGATCCTGGCCTTGTTGAGCGACCGGGTTTCCTGACGGTCCATTCGCTCCAAATGAGGATGTGGCTGCTATCCACGGGTCATTTGGCTCGATCTCTTCAGGGAAGGCGCTGAATGGAATTGCACTCTGAGGAAAAGTCGCCGAGTGGGCATGAAATGTACTCGTGTGTAAGATGCCCACAGAGGTATCGAGCTGTGGCCGTTTGGATGATCGATCATTCATACTCTCCCTTTCTTCCGCTCGCTTTCTGCCTCGCTTGGGCTTCCACTGAGGGACGAGGGCTCGTAACGCCAAGTCTTCTTCTAAAGGGACTCCATCGCGGCTCTCGCTGACCACTGCATTGTTGGCGGGGAGCTGAGTATAGTAAGGATGAGGATGGCCGAGACAGTATTCAAAGAAAGCATCAACATGCATCGCCCGCATCCAACGCTATGATAATTCAGTAAGGACCCCATAACAAGATAAAACACTCGACCGACCTTTAGGCGAACAGCGTATTGCTGAACCTTTTGCGTGCTTTGGCCCTGCTCCAAATCAGGCGGTTCCACTCCAAGCTCGGTCGCCAAAGATATCCATGTTTTCAACTCTTTGCTGTCTAATTTCCGAATAAGTTCCCAAAGCGTGAAGATACTAAAGCTTTTGCCGTCACTCCGTGGGGGACACCGGAAAGTCTTTCGTAGCTCGCTAGTGTCTACAGACAGAGGCACATTTGGATTACAATAGAAAATGAACATCACGTAAGCGTCATCAATGGTTTCATCTGTAATGTCACGAGATGGCAGCGATCGCGACTCTGCTTGGTCTAGGGACTCTCTAGGCGGTTGTCTCTGGCGGAGAGGATCGTACACTGGAGGGGACATCGACGGTCCCGAGCGTGCAGCAGATGATGGGGGAATGACCGGTCGCGGAACTGTCGGCGAGGATTGTATACTGCGCGGAGTTGCTTTGCGATGAAGTGGGGGAGATTTGGAGGCCGCCATCCGGCTGCGAGCACTGCCTAGAGAGGAAGCGCTATGTAATCCAGGTTCCAATGTAGGTGGATACCTTGCATACTGCTGGACAACCATCGGCGGCGCCCCCAAGTCGCTTCTCTCCGATGGATTCATGACATTCGGAAACGAGCTTTCCATTGTGAACCAGCAAGTTAAGACTCCCTCAAGTAAACAATGGCGCAATAGGATAAGGAGAATTGGTGCGTGCTGAATAGATAGCTGGGTATCATAGGTATTGGCAAAGACAAAAGCAAAGATTTCGAATTCGAGTGTGTATAGACAGTAGGCTATAATTAGATCGCAATGAGCGCGCTTAGCTTAGGGACCAGCCCAGTCGAACGCATGAATTGATAAGTATTGTATTTATATAGTAGGTGGCGCATACACAATCAATGTCGGAAATTGCAATCCATGTGGGCAGACGCCTTGGAGAAAACAGAGCACCATCATCACCACGGAATGAACGCGGGAGAAAAGAGGAGAAGGTGGCTGGAAGAACGGCGGCGCTTTAAAGAAGGCCGATGATAGACTGGGAGGAGCTGACTGTTTCTATTTCGGGATTCCCCTCGATGCCCATCCCGGCCTAGCGTTGTGGCCTCAGGGCGGGGGAGTTGATGCCTGTCAATGCCTTTGCTTGGTCTTTGGCCCCAGTCACATGCTCCGCTATCCCTGATCTGGGTTACTTTACCACGCCTGGACGATCAGGCAATTCATTCCCGTGTCATCATCATTCAATGGACAGATTCGATTTTCTTATCGATAAACCTTCCCATGAACACCCCTTCCAGACCAGTATTCACGGTCCACTGACTTCATCAATCTTCGACTTACTTCACCTGCATCGTACGGTCGCTACAAAGTCACAGAGCCTTTATTCTTTGTTGTGATGTCGAGCCTCGAACTGCAGTAGACCTGAAACCACTAATACCTCCCTTCGAGCTCTCGGTCGAGCGCTGTCGCATTCGCAGATCATGTGCCATATAGTACCTCTCTGCTTCGCCCCTCATTGATCGTAGGGCGAACCAGCCCGCTCGCTATGGCTCCTTATCTAGGCTCATCTCACCGTCGGCCATTCAAGCAGTCTCGTCCTGTTCGCTCCAGCCGCACGCAAGTTCAATCGTACCATGAAGAAAGCAGTTCAGAAGATCGACTTGATGAAGACCCCGATTCCGACGAGGAACAATCTAGACGTCTCTCTCTTTCTTTGCGCCCACGCGATTTGAATCGCATGCCCGTGTCATATCGCGAAGAATCTACAGACGACAATTTTGAAGAGGGTGCAAGCGATGAGGAACCGCAGACCTCAGTACCCGTTGAAGCCTCGACTCGAACGTATCCGCTTACCGAACCAACAAGTCACCGCAATTTAAATAGGCCCCAACGTAAACGGCCTGTGGAAACGAGATCTCAGACTAAGCGGTCGAAGAGAGCCTCTAATAATAAGCGCTTGGAATTGGGTAGGCCTCTCAATAAACGAAGGAAAGTGGAGGAGGATATTAGCCCGCTCGTGAGCTCTGGTGTCATCCCCCCTTGGCAAGACCTTCCTTACCACATACTGTTCGATATATTCTATAGCGCTGCATATCCCCTAGTGGATGAGAAAGCTGCAACCAGAAACAGCTCAGTACAATGGCTTGTGAATGTCTCTCTGCTTTGTCGCACTTTCCACGAGCCTGCGATGGCTGCTCTATACCACTGCCCCCCTCTGATACCCCCCGCCAAAGCACACGGCCTGCTCAACCTGTTATCCAAACCGCAGGAGTCTCTTTCAACCAACTACGTTAACAAGATTAGAGAATTACACATCGATGCCGAAGTCCTTCTATCTTACAAAAGTGGCCCGACTTTAGGATATTTCGAGCTGCCAAGGTTGATAGAGAGAGCACCCCAATTGAAAACGTTGCGTCTCTATCATAGTGACGACTATGTTGTCGGTCTCCCTCTCTGGCAGAGGACGAAGTGGGCTTATCCTGAAAGTCTTTTTACGTCGATCATATCAAGCTCGATCCGCCTGCGCAGCTGGGATTGGAACAGTCGCTTCATGGAAACAAAGGCGCTACTTCCGTACATGATGGAAAAACACCTTCAAGCTTCTTTCAGCGGCTTACGGGAGCTCAGGTTGCTGCATATCGCCTCAGAAGATTCTGACGTGGACGACCCTGCCGACGTGTCAAACGAGAGGGAAATTGTCCTTGCGACAGCGCTTAAAGAACTCCCAGAGCTACTTCGCTTGGAATTCCTAGAGTGCTCAATCGTGAATGAGCATCTTTTGCCCAACTTACCTCCAAACTTGACGTCGCTCACGATAAACAACTGCGATGAAGTAACTACAGCAAACTTTAGTGCATTTCTTGCATCCCATGGCCAGCATCTTCGGGACTTAGCTCTAAGTCACAATCGCCATTTGAGCCTGTCGTTCATAGTAGGCCTGGCGCAGTCTTGTCGAAGTCTTGAAAAGTTCAAGATGGACATCTCAATACATGACTTGTCTAGTTATCATGACGTCGAACCTCATTTCAGGGAGCTTCTTAATAGCTCAGAGGTCCCAACATGGCCATCTACCCTGCAAGAAATTGAGTTGATACAGCTACGCAAATGGGACGATACGACAGCGGATGTATTCTTCACATCCCTTCTTGATGCGGCTCCTGAACTACGGAACTTGCGGCGATTAGTGATCAGCGCGATTCTCAAGATTGGGTGGCGTGATCGTGCGTCTTTTCGAGAAAAATGGATTGGCAAGCTCGAGAAGGTCTTTTTAAGGCGCAGTACTCTTCCAGATGCCACACTTAGCACTATTCCACCTGCCTCTCGGCTGCCAGTACCTGGTAGCTCGGCTGCTAGCATAGTTGAAGACAATAATTCTGCTCAGCCAGATCCTCACGGCAGTGGATTTTCGACGCCCTCGAAACGAAAAAGTGCCCGCCTTGCTCAACAGAAGCTTTCTGAGGTTGAAGATGATGTTGGTTTAATCGTATCTCACCGCGCAACGCCTGACAGTGACGATAACAAAAAGCCGCTGGCTGTACAAGGTATGTGTGACGTGGTTATGGTTCGCATCGACAATCAACGTCCAAGTGAGACACAATTCAATGAGGAAGATTTTCTTGATGATGAAGCAAGTGGTGATGAAGACTGGAACGGATATGATATGGATGCGGGAGATACAACCCACGCATGGTAAAAGACGCCTCGGTCCTTTCTTTTTTTTTTGCTCTCCCCCCTTTCTGCTTGTTTATCTATATATATATATATACTGCATTGCGCGAGTTTGCTGTCATGAAGTTCCCGTGGACTGCTTTCCATCGCCGGTTACCTGCTCCTTGCTTTGTGCTTCTGTCGGTGTTGGTTTTCATGTCCAGGCTTTCTTTATCATGTGATACACCCGGGGGTCTGTGATGTTTTCAAGGAGTTCGGGTTAGAGTTACAGGTTGTTCTGACACGGATGGCGATGTGGAGGTGTATGGGTTGGCAGTTTTCCTTTATTACCTTGCTAGCAGTGGCCTTGTGTTTTGTATTTAGGGTACTGAAGTGCCTGTAATGATTCTACTTGATACATGGCTCTTGCGGTAGAGACATAATTCCAGGACGGGCTTGCGTTCAAAGGTATCGCATATACCAAAGACCTCTGCTAGATACAAGTATTCATGAACCGTAACGGTACTTTGCAGCTATATGCTAGAGCAGAGTGTGCCTCGCAGGCGTCCTTCCAACCATCGTCAAATAATATCATGATATAGGAATCACTACAGCCTCGTTAGCAATGCCCTCTCACTCAAGGTCACCCCCCACACACACAATTAGTACTGGAACTTGAAGTATCCGTTATCATTTGAGACACGTTCGCCGAGGTTGACATCGCGCCATTGCATGTTGCCACTCTGATCGCGCAAATTGGCGCGGAGCACAGGGACATTATCACCGCCTTCGATCGAGAAATGGACGTCTTCGGCAGAGCCGGAGAAGTTCCGACCACCCCATTGAAAGTGGCCTATGATACGATTTAGAGCTAGTCATATATGTTGGCAAATGTCAGGAGAGTACCATTATCATTGCCGAGATGCTCATCCAGATTCACCCTTGCCTCGCGCCATTCACCATTCTCGCATCGAAGCTCAGCAACCAAGGCATTCTTTCCCTCCACACGAATGTTTCGAGCACTGCTTTGGAAATCCATGTTGGCCAAGGAATTGTTTGTCGAGGATATGTATGGTGGTTGTGTTCTGGGGAATTAAGGAAGAAGACTGAAAAAAAAAAAAAGAAAGATTCAGAAAGAGGTGCAGCTGGTATTTATATCTAAGTCTGCCACGGGTGGAACGGCCTCCCCCATATATCAACCTCGTCAAAGCTACTACGTAGTATACACATGGCTTCCAATCATTTGTTGAACCCGCGCATGATTGACGTTGGTGGGGAGCTGAGATGCTGATTTGACCTTGCTGTACTACAACAGGGTTAGTTCTGACCCTTTCCCACGGTACCATTCTCCTATTTCCCTAGGCAACTGTTATGATGGATCCTTGCAGTAAGAGGAACCCGTGTCAGATTGGCTCCTCGAAAAATGGTGAGAGACTCCCCCACCTAGTGCAACTATATGGGGTCTCTTGGCGGACACTTCAGTGGTGGACCCTGGAGGGGTAGGGATCAGCTGTTGGAGGCCGATTGCTGCGAGACCTACATGATACCAGGCTTGTTTGCTCTGAGGCAATTAATTCGGTGTCTTTGGCCCTTTCCTTCATGGATGTGCTTGTCATCGATAAGCAAGCCGGGTTTCTTTTCGCTACGTTGGGAAAGTCACATCCGTAGATGTCCCAGATAACCAATGAATGACCTGCATGCAAGAGCTATAAGATGTATCGATAATGGAGTGAGGGGTATAAGGCTAGTCAATTTGCGCCTCGTGGGTGGACAGGAGTGCGATCCTTGTCTGATATTGCAATTTTATCTAAAAAAGGTAGCCCTACATGAGGGAAGCGCTGGCTTCCCTCTTTGGGTAAACAAATCTCATCTCTGAAAAGTCGCCTTCGACTTAAGTGGTGTGATGTGCCCATTTTTGCGAAGTTTCCGAAGATTTCCTTTTCTCTTTCTTTCCCTCATCTTCTGTTTTCCTTTTGCCCCTCCCGTTTCAGACTTTCTCACCGACTTCACAGTCAGTCCTCTACGTATTAACGAAAACCCGCCGGACCCACTTGGGATACCTGGTAGTGCCCTATAGCGTCACTAAATATAACCTTGTGTCGCAATTACTCCGTATGCACTCCGTACTATGTAGCTCTGTAACAGTAGCCTTTCGATAAACGATCGGGCTGGAACTCTGTTGCAAAGCCGTTAGCGCATCTCCATAGTCCAAATATTGTCCACTGTACCTAAAAGAGTCTAACTGGCTAATTTTTGTTTTTTCACCGCAATTCTCGGGCGCTAGGTATATACGCTATTTATTCTGAAACATCGATCCTTTGCATCTGGGAGATCCTATGGAAAGCACCCGCTTGCCGCTATGGACATTGTACTACTAGTACTACTCTCATTGGCTTTAAAGGTGGAGTACGTACTACGTGCTTTCTCGTAAACGCTGTGTTGCCACTTCAGAGTATCCTCTGCAATACTAGTACTCCGTACATTTAGGACCCATGAGATGAGGAACATTGTAGCATAGATGTCTGAAGAAGAAAACGCCGGTGAATCAACCATCAGGTTCGATTTACTCGAGATCAACTTCATGTAGGCGCTGACAGGTCGACTTTAGCCTCATTCTGAACCCAGGAATTGAGCTACTGGCTGCAAGTACTCCGGAGTAGCTTTGGAGTGTCAAACGCATCACATCGGTCATGTACGAATGGCGTCCAAGAGGCCGTGTGGTTGGCAGACAGGCAACCGCTCAGCTGCATGTAGCGCAATGTGGTGGCGTGTGCACTCTCATATCAGAGGTGGAATATACGTAAGATAGGGCGGTAGATTAGTAGTCTTTTCGGTTGGAGACTCGACAACTCAATGGGTGTTATCTCCAAAAATGGTGCAACGCGGCATGAAACGCGCCGCATAAATAGCAGAATTTACGTCTGATTTGCTCGAGTCATGATCTCCATTGAGACGTGAGGACCTTTGGCGGGGTTGTGTTCTACCGGCCCCGTGAGATTGGCGGGGTAGTCGTTAGGCCTGACAGCTCGGCTAGATCGTTTACACTTTGTATACGCTAATGTGGATTCTGGATTTATTGATGGACATTACCGAGGAAGTATATAATGGAACGCTAGTATGTAGGAAGTTAAAGACTGTAACCCTATCGAATATGTCTACTATTTGGATAGAGTCTTTTGTGATCAAGAATGAAGACTTACTGTGGGCCTCTGCTTGGATTGATGCATTATGCACTTTCCTTGAAGGGAACAGAGCAGACAATCTAGACATTGCTAGTAGCTTGGCCAATCGAGGCCTTTGTCTCATGCAGCGAGATCCCTTTAGGAAATCCTATGGTGATCACACACTGATATCGCTGTATGTGTCTGCAATGTCCGTAGTGTCTGTAGTGTCTGTAGTGTCTGTAGTGTCTGTAGTGTCTGTAGTGTCTGTAGTGTCTGTAGTGTCTGTAGTGTCTGTAGTGTCTGTAGTGTCTGTAGTGTCTGTAGTGTCTGTAGTGTCTGTAGTGACCGTAGTATCTGCAGTGTCTGTAGTGACCGTAGTATCTGCAGTGTCTAGGGCGTTTCTGCCAGTGGTGAATCGTACTACCAGTGGTGGTATTGGGCCGATATAAGATAAATTTCTCTCTTGTTCAAAGCAGCTTCTTGTGTATATGAGTCGAAAACTAGCCCATGAACAGTAGGTATCCATGAAAGACAAGCTTAGCGCTACGATAAACTAAGCTTGATGCATGCAGTGTATTTGGAGCTTCATGAATACCATATCTGGCATATACTGGTGGGTGGATCTCACGATACCTACCATACTGGTTCATATCAGTGTTGAAATGATATGATATGATAACAATATTAAAATAAGGGAAGGTATATCTTCGATAGGTAGCTAATTCGCTTTAAACATTCCCTATCCTCCTTAAATACCTAAGTTAAAAAGAAGCTGTCTATCCTTTTCATGGCAGTGAGTAGTCTAGCAATTTGCTGAAGTCATCTACACAGTTTTGCAGCTCCAGCATGACTTTAGCCTGAACTTACACAATCTTCATAGATCATTGGGCTTACATATATGGATATCATTATCAATAGGTTCCGTTGGCTTAGTTACATTGACCTTACCCCCCTCTGACAGTTGTATGCTGGGATTCTCGGGGCAGTCTCTGGGACAAGGTAGAGTCCTGGGAGGTTATAACTTCACCTCCGTTGAAGCTTACTACTAGCCGAGACTCCTCCGTGACCTCGTAGCCAAAGCAGCATTGGACAATATTGTGTTCTTGTTGAAGAGTGCTATGTACCAGTGTCATGGTTTTTATATTCAAATCATGTGGAATACAAATCTAAGTTTGTTATCCACAGAAGATTCTATCCTCTTTGAGAAAAATGTGTTGCTCTTTAATCAGACTTATTATCGGGGTTTCTTCGTTTTTCTCCCCTTCAAATCACAGAAAGTCGTATTAAGTATTCTTGGACCACGCTGGCAAGTTGGGGTAATTGGGACAAGAATAACACAACTTCTGAAAATACCAGGACAAATCGGCCATCTGAATTGCCACATTAACATCGAGCGACTGTTGTGCTGTTGTACTCCCGCAGGCAACTCGAATAACAGCAGTACTTCCCTGACTGAAAGTGAATAAATCAGCCCCTTCATTCTCTCCTCACAGCCTGTCTCTTGACTTTGACCATCTCTCTTTTTCTACAACACCCTCTATTCTACCTCTAGTTCCCTCCTCATCACTGCTTCACCTACGCCGTCCGACTACATCCTCACGTACAAAGCAACAACCAAACAGCGACTTGGAGCTACTATCTACTATCATCCTTAGTACTTACTGCGAATCAAGATGCCCATAAATTGGACTGATCCGCAGGCTGACGCCAAAGTGAGCCCACCTATTTAACATCCCTATCCCCACAAAAAGTTTTTGAAGAGACTAATCGAATGCTATATACAGCTTCTGGTCGGCATCATCACTCTTCATAATGTCAAGCTCGATCACAAAGCCTTAGCCGAATTTATGGGTCAAGGTATGTTATACTTCCCCAGGGCGTTGAAGAACACAGGAACTAAGCCAAAATGCAGAATGCACAGCCAGTGCCATTCAGCACAGAGTCCAGCGTATTAAGGACAAAGTCCGTACTGACCCTACCGTGGAAGGGACTATTGCGGGCACATCTCCTGGCGCTGCGCCTCAGCAGGAAGAAGGCAGTACTTCTGATTTGTCTCCTACGAAGCCCAAGAGAGGAAGACCGGCAAAGCGAGGTGCAAAGGGCTCCCCTACCAAGAAGCACAAAGCCAACGTTGAGAATGACTCTGCTTAGGGCTGTGGATGACTTCATGAATATCTCGTGAATATCTGGGAATGCGAACAGATGGGGTTTTGTATCCTTTGGGAATATGAACGCGACTATTGATTCTGAATGGTTAGCGGATAGGTAGTTTGAACTTTGATGGCATCTCTTGGTAGTTCGTTCTGTTGAAATCGAAGGATATTCCAGATTATGTGCCTGCTTCCTCTCTTCTCTTTTCTCACCTTTTTGGTAGGCTACGACTTTTGCAGTTTTATGGCTGCAATTTCTACACTTGCATGGTGGACATAGAACTAAGCAGTGTTTAGCATTCCCGTGGTAATTAAAGAGCTGTAACTGCCAACCCCCATCAATGATTCAACTCCTGTGCTTGATCCGCAAAACAATCGACAATGCATCTCGGCTACGCATTGAGCACCCGCAAGGATGGAAACAAATCAATCAAAAGATCAAGCCATCAAGAAATCCTCCTCCACCTTAGTTGATCCTTCAGGGAAATACTCCGAGATCTCACTGTCCATCTCAGACTGGCTATCCTCCTCGCCATAGGTACTAACCATACCAGGAGGAAGAGCGCTGGCCCTACGGACACGCTTCAAAGGAGACTCATCATCAATAAAAACATCATTATCATCCACTGGCTCGGTCTTAACATCGATGTGGCCCTGGTTAATGCCAGCAGAAGCAGGCCTGAGCGCCTCTGTTCCAGGAGTCGCTTCGCCTTCCTGCTTAACAAACACATCCACATCATCACCAAAGTTTTCAGACTTCAAGGCATTCTTACGCTTTCCAGAAGTCGGAGTCTTAGGAATGGCCATCGCATTCTTGCCTCTCTTACGGGGAGTTGCCGCTGCACTGCTGGGGCTGGTACCGGCTCCCCTTCCGATACTGAAGTGGCCATCAGTGCCGTTGTTGGCTGCCTTCACCATCTGGCGCATTTTGACCAGGCGTTCGGTGATGGCTCGGGGAGTGGGTCGGCTGCTGGGGTCTGTACCGGCTATTCAAATTTTGCGCTTTAGTATGCATGTTATCGATGCTGCTGAGGTTTGGGTGAGAACTTACGCCAGGCTTCGGCGACCTTTTTGGTATCGACGGATAGATCATGAGTTTCTAGGATCTTCAGAAGAAGCTGTGATTGTTAAGTCTTTTCTTGGCCTCGAAGCTGTTGGTAGGGTGGTCTTACAAGCTGGTCGTTTTCGGGAGTCCAACGCACGGGCATTTCGATACCTTAATAGAGATTGCTTCGAAGTTGGGTATGTGAGCTGAGTTGCGAGATCGAAAGTAGGACACAAGTGTGTGCTTGGGTGAGAATGGCTGGATAGTACAGGAGTAGGAGAAGGAAAGGTGAGAGAAGATCTGTAGAAGAAGAGTAACAGAAGAGTGCAAGAGGGTAGAGAGAAGCAGGGCCAGGTATAGTGACGAGGCTCAGTGACCTGTGAGTGAATGAACAACTTGATGAGACTGATTTGCTGTTTCTGAGTGTGATCGAGCCTTGGTCAGTGAAGGACTGCTGATGTATCTGATAATTCAGCCTCCAAGTATCTTCAATGCTTTGACCAATACTGTCATAGCACCCAAATCCACGGCCGAGAGAAGTGACTTGTGGATTTAACTCGGCGTTTCTGAGATACTCGGGTGATGGGCTCAGCATTCACTTTCTTGGATATCCCTTGTTTCTTACTTGGGCCTTGCCATTGGTTATATTTTATCATATACAGCCGGTGTCATTCCTTCACCAATGTCCCCTTTGACAAATCTTGTCCCGAGCTTCGAGAATCTTTTGCAGTACTGCATGCCCTTAATTATTACTAGTCTGTGGAGGCGATAATTCACTATTCACGATTGTGATAATTCTTGAAAGAACAGACCTCTCTCGGAAGAAAGGACTTCTAGGGAGCTTCTCTTCATTTCAAGAGTTGTCTACACAATTTAAGCTGAGCAGTTCTTCCTCCACTTCAAGTATTCTTGACTACTGCTTCCGTCTTGTCCACAACTAAGCAAAGTTGATCTCTCATCTGTGAAGAACTGCCTGGACCTTACGCAAATCTAATCTACCTACCTCCATTATCCTCTGGTGCCAGCCTCCAATCATCACCATTAACCCCACCTCCCACATCACTTGAAATATCTCATCAACATGGTAGTGAACTGGAAGAACCATGAGAGTACCGACCGTCTCGTTGCATCTCTACTTGCAGCTCACCCAGATCTCAAGGTAGCCTTCGTCCTCTTTCTAATACGACTTCACTGCACTCCAAGTATTAACTTCCAAAAACAGCTTGACTACCACGCCATGGCTCTCGTTTTCGGACAAGGAGCGACATACGACTCGATTGAGGGCCGATTCCGCCGCTATCGCAAGATAGCAGACGAGCTGAGAGACGAAGCCCACGGCCGTGGCATCACCGATATCCCCCGCTATGCAGGGCGCAACCATGCGTCTGGTGGAAGCGCCGCCTCAACGCCTCGAACTCCTCGAGGCCCACGAGGCGGCATCACCAAGAGCACCCCGTCATCCAGCAGGAACAGGAGTTATCGCCACACCCAGACCCCAACCAAGCAGAAGACCAAGCCTGGTAGGTCTGTCATGGATGCTATCTATGTTGACGATATCGACACAGAGGAAGAGTCGAAGATTAAACCTGAGATTCCTGGTGATCCTTATGACAGCGAGGACGACGATGTCAAAGGTGTTGATTCTCCTAGCATCAAGATCAAAAAGGAAATACGTGAGCGCAGCATGGCTGGTCTCTTTTCTCCCATAAATCTCAAGAAGGAGGAAGAAACTAGTGTCTTTGGATCCAAGTCTGTGTCCACTCATGCACGTGGTATTCAGGATCATAACGACGGAACCCATTACCCTGCCGGCATGAATGAGGATCCATTGTATAAGATTGATAGTTACTTCGACGGTGGCAACATGGACGATATTTACCGCGGAGCAGCTTAGGCTCTCTTCATACATATTCTGCCATCGGCTCTTTTTGATGGAAGTTATGTGCACCAGTCCCGTCAAGTCATGATCTGGATATCTCTTTACATTCTACATATTTCCCCAGTAGAAAAGAGAAAGTGATGGTATCAATCTGGTGTACGTAAGACATACGATTTGTACGATTGTCGCGCTGGCTGACATGTCACAAACAGGAACTATAAGTAACAAGCATCAAATTTTACATCCTAGTCATCGCTATTGTATTCGGTTATGAGATACACGTCGAGTGATATGTAGATAAAGCTAACCTCAGGATAATACTAAAAAATAAGAACAAAATAGGTCTTCTGCCACAGGGCGCTGGTTCTTGACTTTAGCTTATCGGGAGAGTTACTGATCTAAATCCTCACACCGTTGAATTGGAATTCTACATTCTTTAAACAGTCGTCCAGCCTTCTGGTTTGATTGTTACTGCCATATAGTGACGGTTATTAACAGGTGGTGTTATATACTTTTCTGACAAGTACACGTTCATATTTTGGCTCCCTTGGCACGGGCTCGAAGCTCCGAAACATATACTACATGGGTACTTAATGCAAGGATATTACCTTCTTCATCGAGAATCTGGATGTTGACGTCGTACCGGCCATTGGCAACCAAATGCGAGTTTGATCGAATCATAACCCACTGCGTAGATGGGTCTGGACGCTTTTTGAATTCCACTGTCATACACAGCGTGGATAACGCATACTTGAAGTAGAACCCTGCTTGGTGCGTTGCAGCAGGTTGCAAGGGCTATCTCAACCGTCAGATACTGCCAGCTATATACGTTCGATATGGAGGGTGCGCAGCCGCTTACCATGTCTGACAACAAAGCCAGATGAAGATGGTCGGAGATGTTAGAGCCATCCCGGAATGACACCCATACCTCGCGGTGATGACCCCCAACACGGTGTCCCCAAAGGCCATTGGCTGCTTTCGGTGAAACCCAGTTCAGTTTACTCGTCACTGGAGTTGAATCGACCACGGGATCATCAATCTTGACACACTCGGTATGTCGGTTCGGAAGTGAGACAGTGAAAGCCGGTTTACTGTGTTGCGTAAGGCCTTCCTCTTTCGAGATGTTGGCGCACGTAACGATACCCACAGTAGCAAGAGTACTTGGTTTTCCTGAGGCTCCGGGTCTTGCTACTTCTACCCTTACCACGCACTGCCGGGAAGAGACCCGGAGGAGTTTGCAGGTCACCACCACCTGTCCAGGCGGGACCATGTGCAGAAACTGCACGAAGATATGGATGGGATCGGGGAACCGTTCTTCACCAAATTCAAGGGCGTTCAACTTTCGTGTGGCGGAAAGCATCAATGCATTAAGGTAGCCACCCAGTACAGAGCTGCTCTAGTCAGTCTTGTTACTCGACTGGTTAGCTCGCTTCCACGTTGTCGAACATACTGTTGTGTACACCATTCTGGAGAGATATTTGCCACGAATCGGTCTCGTGTACCTTTCTCGAGAACCATTGATGACACCGCTTGCAACAAGGGGGAGGCGGATATGGGACGAGACGCCATTTCCGATCGGTCAACAGTTCAGACGGGGTATTCAGAGAGTTTAATTGAATACAGTGCTATGAAAGTGTCCACGCCTGCAGATCAGGGACAAGCCCGCTGGGATTCTAGCTGCATATGTAGTGTCGCAATCATGTAACGATTTAGTGACACAGAAAGTTACTGAGGCGTGGGTTTTCTGTGCTTTTGGCCAAATTGCAGCGATCAGCAGCAATGGGTACTACTAAGAGAAACCATTGACCCGTGGACAGTTGTCAGCAAACCACCCTAACTGAGACGAAGCGAGTAGCGTTGTCGACAGCGAGACATCGATCCTCTCGTATCCTAGTTTAGTAGGGGTGATCCTTGATATTGCCGAACGCGGCGGGATGAAGAATGTAACCCCTAAGTTACTAACCCAGGAGTATACCTCGTCTATTATTATTTTCCGAGTAACCCGAATGGTAGACAATGGGGGTGTGCAAAGTACTGGTCAGATGGAAGTACATATTTTATTGAGTACAGCCGAGGTAGTGGACGATTGTGTCTTTCGCCTGCGCAGCCCCTGAACGAATGGAGAATCAATGATGCAACGAGTCGAGTCGCCCCCCCTCATAGTTCGGCGGAGACATGGATTCCTAATCGGGAATGAAAGCGGAGGACACGCAGAAATTCCCATGTAACTTTTCCAATTGGGAATCCCTTGACGAGAGGAGGGTCGTCAAATCATTGGGATTGTGCCCAAGATCAGACGTTGAAGCAGACATGGAACCCAAAGGACGGTACCATGTATCGGTAATTATTCCTCCCTCAACCCTGATCGGGTAATATTGGTAACTTACCGATAGTATTTCTCGCCCGCGGCGGTGAACAAACAAACAGGAAACCCGCAGTCCACAGCTTCGGTTGGAAGGAAAGTCATACAACCAACTAATACCAACAACAACTAAGATAACTTATCCGTAGATCAGGTTCGATCGGCTCGTTTAGGCAGACTTACATTCCCACTCAGCTCTAAAGATCAGGAGAAAATAGGAGGCTGAGGATCGCTCCATACTAATTCGCTGCCCAACGATCACGTGTCGGGACACGGACGCGGCGCGAACTTTTCGGGGGGGCGAAAGATGGATTTTCTTCTTCTCCGATCCTCCCGCAATGTCTTCTCTCCGACCCACGATCTCAAGAGGAGGAGGACCGTGAAGGGTTTTCGCAAAAGAAGTCATGGCCATGGTACAATCCCTAGAAGAGTCGGCTTCGTCAGAATCGCTTTGGAGACACCTGCGTGACCATCATGGAATCAGCAAGACAGATTCACAACGCCGATTGTTAACAGACCCATCGTTCAACGTCCCCGCGAGAATAACCGATCACCCTTCTTCCACCCCAACCGAATCAAAACTTGCTTCCGGTCTACTCTACAACGATGTCGCAGTTGAACACTCCGGTCGGGGGATCCAACTCACGGTTAACGAGCAACAATGCCTCATCAGTTTATGTAGAAATATGATGGATCATTACGAACTGGGTCACTACCCCAAAAGTTTTTGGATTCGAATCTCCGCAGCACTACAGGAGCAAACTGGCCGCCGATACTCATGGCAGTCATGTCGACGACGCATTATCGGCTATATCACGAAACGCAAGGCATACTGGGCCGCTTACAAATACAATCATATTCCGGAGTGTGATATGCACAGCGACGTTGCAGACGACGTTGATTCCTGGATGGGCTCGTGCGATAGAAAGTTGGGACGGCCTGTGCGCCAGGAAGTCGCCCTGGAAGCGGCGGCTGCGAAACCCGAAGCCCCGCCACTTCGGGTATCAGTTCAGCAACTGATAAAGTACACTCGGGTTTCAAATTGGGTTGAAAGTCTTCCGCCACCCGCAGAGATGGACCCTTTACCAACGAAATTCGGCATTCCTGCGTTGAGCTGGTGCCCTCCCTTCTCCAGCCACCAGTCATTGTCTCATTCCCAGTCTCCGAGCCAGTCACCGGTGCTCAACGAGATCTCTATGTACCGTCAACGGGCGGGCGCTCCTCGTGGTATTCATCTCGCACCGTCGAACACTCCCTCCTATAGAGGCCAACCTACGGAGCAACAGGAGAGACCGAAACTCTCACCATTAACCAATGGCGCGGTTCAAACTCAGACTTCTCCAGGCGCTGTCCCTGAGACATCTCACAATACTCAGACTAGCAACAAACGACCTCGTGATGACGATGACAACGATAATGCAGCCCATGATCGCCCCGCTCGTCGTCCACGCCAAGACGAGCCCAGCCATCCATCGGCCACCATAACACTGAATCAGGAATCCGCAGTGAACGGTATAAAAGCCGTAGACAGCTCCGTCGAGAACACGTTCAGCAAACTCTGGGAGCGAGTTGCACCACTCTTCAAGGATCCTGTTTTGGCCCAGGGTCCTGCGGCGATGAAATCCGAGTCCATCATGCGTGATCTATTCAGCGAGATTGGAACGGCTTTAACCAAAGCCTTTACGAGAATGAGAGAAGACAATGACGAACCTGAGAAGATGTGAAACGCATATGGAGCAATTTTTTTTATCCTTTTTCTTTTGCTAAGGCGCACTCAGCGGTATAGTTCTCATCTCTATTTTCCCTTACGACACCGCCCTTTTCTTAAATTTTCCTTTATCTTTCTCGTTTTTATTCATTTAGTTTGGGCGGCGTTGCATGCATTGATATACCTCTAATTTTTTTTGTTCCACCTTTCCTCGCTATCTCATCATCCCTACCCTTGGTAGCGTTGTCATTGCGCATCAGATTGCATTAGACTGCCCGAGATACCCCTTGCATATAAATTGGCACACTTGGCATCGCATATTCTGTCTTCCGTTTTCCTGTTACAAAATTGTGATTCACTCTGCACAAAGCCAACTTAGTTATACATTTTCATCCAGCAAATAGATAGACAGTCCTATTATTCAATGTCAATACTAGACAAACTAGTCTACATATCAAACAACCGATCACGAACCACGAAGAATACGTCTATCTCGACCCAATACCCCCATACCGCTCATCCACAATGCATAAGCATACACCCAACTACATATCCCTTGCGCGAAAACGTCATCCACCCAACTTGCCCTAATCGTTTAAGCCTTCGAGCCCAACATCACACTATCATGCAACTGTTTCCCCCTTGCATAGTTCATCAAACTACCCAAATTCGACAGCCACGCTTTCGGTTACCTTTTCCGGGATGCCGTCAGTTCGAGTTTGACAGTGTTTTGATTCGCGTTGCGTAGTGTGGCTCTGTATTCGAACTCCGGTAGGCTTGGATGGATTACGTATGAACAAATTCCAGCCTCATGGCTGGGGTTGTCGTTGGTGGAAATTTTCAGTAAGCTCGTGCAAGATTAACATCAAGGGTTCAAACATCAAGACTAAGCGCCGTGTTTGATGAGCAAATTGGCCGGGATGGTGCACTGTGAGTTATATTAACGATATCTTTAGTCTTATTGAACGATCAGCAGGTTGTCAAATCTTGAGTTGGCAGTACTGGAGATTTGAGAAGGATGAACAGGCGGACTGTTTGGCTTTTAATGATTATTTCCAAGCCCCATGATCTGGAATGGTGTTTTTTCGGGTGATTCAGGTCACTCGGGGCTCAAGCTGCGAAAGAAGTCATACACTCGGTGACGTAGGAAAAAAGAATTCAATAATTGTGCCTTCTTATAGTAGCAGTACATATATTCGTCCACAGAGAGTTTATTCTATATGCAAACAGCAAGAATATTTATATGCCTACGTTTCCTTAAATCAAAATCCATGCCATGCAACCGCTCGGAGAATGCCACCAACGCCGGGCCATAATGGAGATAGATTAGATGATACAGGGGACCTGAGCGCCTAATGACACAGGGTAATCCACTGGTTAACGATCTCTTCCATATCGTGAGCAATGCCCCACTGAGATATAAGGCAGCGGAACAGCTTCTGCATCGAATTCATCTCATAAAGCAGGTTCCTCACGGCTCCTAGCCCAGGTGGCGAATCCGTTTGGCCTTCTTCAACAAATCTTCTTGTTTCGGATCCAGTAGATGCCCGGCTACCGTCACATCCTAAGTTCAAATCGGCGTGTGAAAGAAGCGCGTCCTGCCAAGCAATGGTCCGTGGGAGGTGGATTGTTGCGACCCCGGCAAGCGAGAACACGACATAGATTGTCACCGCGGCAAAGAGGGAGCTTGGCATATGAATTACGTGAGCTCGTCCTCGTGGAAGTTGTTCGATTATATCCTGAATAGCAATAGCATGCAGTAAAGCACGACGTGCATCAGGCGTGCAGACCCACTTCGTCATATCGAACCCGGGCTTAACCGTTCGAGAGCCTCCGGACACATGTTGTGTAATGTCGTAGCAGGAGCAGACATGCCTACAAAGAACGGTCGAGTTAATCATAGTGTCAAGGCATATAGTATGCCAACGGAGAAGAACTTCGAGCCGTTCTTCGGCGGAAAGGTGAATGCTCATGGAGACGGTCTCGTGCACTTGAGCCAGAGCTCTTCTCAGATCCGAACGCCCTGGGACACCCACGGCGACAAGGTCACTTTCGTCCGAGTCTGATACCAGGGACTCTAGGCCTTCAAGGATGACTCGAAGGGAGAAGGCAGAAAGCTGATAATCCAGAGGCCGAAAGCTACTAACCGGAGGGAAAAGAGAGCGGAAGACCAACCGAAAGGATGGTTGATCGGGTCTCTGAGAGCGTATAAGTGCCAGCCATTCATCCACGTTGCTGGCATCAAAAGCAGCTTCACTGCTAGGGAGAACAAGGGGATTAGCAACATGGCGGGTCGATGTACCGTCACCAGACATCTGTGCAACGAGACCGTCAAGAATATGATACGCAAGCAGGGCACGCTGTTGAATCTCTCGTGCCGCCCATGTTCGCCATTGGCGCTCTTTCTCCTCCATTGATGCGCTGGGGAATGGCAAGCTCTCCACGGAGTAAGGCTCGCTATCTAACATGCCGCAATACCGGGCCCAGAAGAATCCGAGCGGGCGGAAGACTTGACTCGTGGTGCGAATAAGTCTATTCTGTAGTAGTAGTAGTAGCAGTAAAGGTTAGTTCAAGTATAAAAGCCAAGCCTGTAATGGTGACAGCAAACCTTGGATAATGCACCGTATATCTGACCCAGAAGGGCAGTGATAAGAAGCTGGACGCCTTTACATGCATCATATGGGCCGCGATGCGTAATTAACGATTGCCACTAAGTAGGCGTAAGTATGGCCAAAATTGCTAAGGAAGAAAGAGACATACCGAGGTAGCAACGGCAGTATGTGCCAGCCGCCATAACGCTTCCCCCTACAGTATCGTTAACAATCTTGTGACTCCTTCTACGTCCGAATCATCTTACTTTCGCAACTGAATCTTTGGGACCCAAATACAGGGACCCCAAGGCCATGGCGTTTAGAAGAAGTGGGTGAGTGCATTCTCGAAAAACGAATGTAGCCCGATGCAAGATGGGGAATGTT
The DNA here is from genome assembly GCF_001792695.1 of Aspergillus bombycis. Taxonomy (NCBI): domain Eukaryota; kingdom Fungi; phylum Ascomycota; class Eurotiomycetes; order Eurotiales; family Aspergillaceae; genus Aspergillus; species Aspergillus bombycis. Next base: position 112,453 of record NW_019170041.1, on the reverse strand, counting down.
GGAATGAACCGCACAAAGAACATGTGCAAGCATTCATCCAGGAACACAGATGTGATTGACGTTGCCTTGATTGCCGCAGTCACACTGGAGGACTGGCGGTGGCAAAATGTTAGCATTGCTTTGGAGGCATAATATCTCTCGAAAGATCTTACAGAGCTTGCCACCATTTCTGTGACATCTCGTACAGCCTGGTGACTACCACCCGAAGGGATCGTGCCTATTGACGAGCTACGATCGTCGAATGAATTTGGGGACCCAAAGCTCATTGAGTTCACATCTTGAACTACGGGTGGGAATGGTAGTGCCCCCAAAGGCATCTGCCATTGATCTGTTGTGTCTGATGACATGATACTTTGGAACAGACTCTCCGAATCGGGCCATATCAGCGTAAAATCAAGATCGGGCGCTGCGTGTTGCAAGCCAGGGTGTTGCCCCTGTTGTGAAATATCCCATGTCTGACTTGGTGCAGGCACTGATATTGCGGTATCTACGGGGGCTCTCGTGGTATCCCATGGCGGGAGAGCCTCGAGGGAAGCTGGTTGAGGAATCTCGTTTACATGCTGCCCGTGAGGATGCTTAGAATTGGCTGCAGCACGAACATGCAATTTCTCATGGCGGGCAAGAGCGTCTTGGCGGGCGAAAGGTCGACGACATTCTTTGCAGACGAATGGCTTGGCTCCGGTATCTTCGGTATTGATACCCTAGTCAGCTTCCCAATCGTATAGCTTAAGGGGTTAGGGCAGATGGCGATCGGAAATCCCGTCCAAGTAGCACGGCACAAATCGCGGCATAATGGCTATATCTTACGGCAACGTTCATGTCTCTTAAGTGCCGACATTAGCGAAGTCTCCACCGAAAGGGAATGAGATACGGATCAGATACCCTTAGATGCTCAGCCTTCGAGAAGGCCTTCTGGCAAACTCGACACACCAATGCTTTCATGGTCAACGTCGTAGTGCTTTTGGGGGGTCAATAGAAGCAACGGCCGCAAGCTAGCTCGAATGAATCAGTATCATTACGATCACCCTCTGAGTTTATGCATAAGGGTAGCGAGTTCGGGAACTGGACTTGTCATTGACGAGTGGGCCGTGGGGAGTATGTAAAGGAGAGCGAATTGTGGGGCAGTGGCAATGGGACGGTGGGCTTGGCACGTGAGGATAGCATGCTTAATCCGGCTTAGTCGTTGAAGACCATTCAAGACCATTCTAGGGCTGGGGTCAAACTGGCCAATCTCCAGACGCCCATTCCATGGCCAACGCCTCCACTCCAAAATACTTATCCATCTCCGAGTGTCCCGTGGCCCGTACGGCGTACACGGTAACCGTAACGAGCCGGAGAGTTTTGATTTGTATGGGACAGCGTATCCCCCTGGGGTTTCGGGATCCTCACTCGGCTATCTCATTAACGCCCCCCGGTGAGCTGCGAATATGGTTCATCCAATGGACTAACGCAGGATTATCCGAGCATGACAAAATAGACTGACCATTGTCGCCCCTATGAGTCGATAGTATTATGAAAAACATACTCCGCATAATCTCCACAGGGATGGATTGGTCAATCTCTGGCCTTACCCCAGGCGAGAGTGCCCACCCCAATGCAGAATTGATAGGCCAGATACCCCGGCCGCGTGAGTTTGCGTGGGACTGTCCAAATCCCCTGCTCTTCGGTTAGAGTCTGCTGCCTGTAGACATATGTGAATAACGGGTTATCCGCATCTTCGTGGACTATTTTGGAATCCCCCCTCTCTCTCTGTTACACTCATTCTCACCCATTCTAACTCTGGGGGCCCTTGGTTGCAAGAAGCTTGATCCCTTAACTCAGAATAAACAGAGATTCGAATCCAACGCCGGCTGTGCCCTATCCAGGAGCTCATCCAACATGACTGCGTCAATGGAGATGCAGAGGCCTCGTCAAAATGACGACGTCCAAGATGCCTCTCAGCCGGGAAAAGTGGACGTGGACTTTGTAGAGAGCACGGCGGGAGCCATCCCTACAAGTTATTCCGACATTGTGGAATCTCGCATTTCAAAAGCACACAGAGACTACCTGATGGAGCGTCACGGCACACTAGAACTTGATCCCATCCCTAGCATGGATCCAGCGGACCCGTACAACTGGCCGTCCTGGAAGGTTAGTACTCACTTTCGCCGCAAATTATGGTTTTGAGCAACGAGATGTTGGGTGAACTCTTCTGGACCGGTTACTGACTGGCTTTGAATCTTTGCAGAAACTGGCCAATCTGGTTCTGGTAGCTATTCACGCATGTATGGGTACCTTTGCTGCTGCTGGTATCATTCCTGCTTATGCAACGTAAGAGGACACCTTAAATCGATGATTTACCGTTCTAGTTTTCACTAACAAATGGCGGGCAGGATCGCGGAGGAGTACAACGTTACGATCCAACGAGCGAGTTATCTGACATCGCTCCAGATCGCCATCTTGGGCGGGGCCCCATTGTTCTGGAAGCCCATGTCTAATCGCTATGGACGTCGTCCGATCTTCCTTATCTCCCTGATGTGCAGTCTAGTATGTAATGTGGGGTGCGCGAAAAGCACGGACTATGCATCAACTGCCGCCTGTAGAGCTTTGCAAGCATTTTTCATCTCTCCAGCATCTGGTAAGACAAATTTTTGATCATATCTCAGAAAGCTTGGAGCTGACTATCATATTAAGCCATCGGAAGTGCTGTTGTGATGGAGACCTATTTTAAGAAAGACCGTGCCAGGTACATGGGTGTGTGGACCCTGTTGGTCACCTTGGGAATTCCTCTCGGTCCATTTATCTTTGGTTTCGTCGCATATCGGGCAGGCTACGTATGGATTTACTGGGTTCTGGCAATAGTTCGTCTACCACCCCGATACACACTCGTTCTGACCACCGTTCGCTAACAAATTTGCATCAATCAGGTCAACGGCGTCCAGTTCATCTTGTATCTCTTTCTGGGACCAGAAACTCGGTATGTTGGCAGCAATGTCGACCCAAATCAACCTGCGTGGAAGAGAGAGTATCTTTCACTCCGTCGGATTGACCCAACTCCTTTCTCGTGGTGGGAGTTCGTTAAGCCTCTTACCATGGTCATGTATCCCTCTGTTATGATCCCAGCCGCGGCGTACGCAATGGTGTTCTTATTAAGCAATGTGTTGGCCACTGTTGAAGTGCCAGAACTGCTCCAGGAAAAGTTCGAGCTGAACACTGAGCAGCTCGGTATGCAGTTCCTGGGTCCCATTATCGGCTCCGTCATTGGCGAGCAATTAGGAGGCACCCTGTCGGACGTCTGGATGAACACACGAGCAAAGAAGATCCAGCGGAAGCCCGAGCCCGAACACCGTCTGTGGCTCAGCTACATCGGCTATATCTGTTCCATTGTGGGTCTGATCGTCTTCCTGGTGTGCACTCAGGAATCTGCGTCAGGCCACTGGAACGTAGCACCTATCATCGGTATTGCTATTGGGGCCGGCGGTAATCAGATTGTAACCACCGTCCTTGTCACGTACGCCGTGGACTGCTATCCCACCGAAGCTGCCAGTGTCGGAGTGTGTATCACGTTCGTTCGACAGATATGGGGTTTCTTAGGGCCATTTTGGTAAGTCGAGGGAGGGTCACGTCAAGCTTTAGGAGTACGATAGCTAACGAAGCTCAGGTTTCCGCCAATGTTTGAAACAGTTGGTGTGGCTGCGAGTGCAGGTGTTGGGTGCGCTCTCATCGTGGGTGCCAGTGTTATTCCGACTCTCTGCCTTCACTTCATGGGTCGGAGATGGCGTCCGGACATTCACACATGAATCTAAAGTTAGTAATTGTCTCGATGGATGATTCGGTCAACCGGATAGAATGCATTAGAGTATAGAATAGAATGGGAGTCCTTGAGTGTGAATTGGGATCGAACAAGACAGTATGTATATATGGGTTAGAGGTAGAATAGAATCACACTGGCAATGTCCAGAATATGAACAAATTGGAATCAGGGACAAGATAAACAAAAAAAAGTTCAAAGTCAAGATACAGAAAAGGGATAAAAGAAAAGCCCCAGCTTGGACTGATTTTTTATATACTCTTAGCAAATCGATAGCTATCAAAGATTTTTCGCTGCCCGAGTCATCGAGCCGATATCATACTATCGGGAAAGCGAAATCACACCACGCGTTTTAGTCTCCTAATGGTCCCGTGGCCGATCGGCTGCCCGAGCTACAATAATATTAGGGAGCTTCATCGGAACAGCAACTCGGCATAGTAACTTCATATTAATTTTAAAATTTTACTTCATAATCATATCAAGCATTCCGATAACCTCGATACCATAATTAATATGCCTACAATATAGCAAAAAATAGTAGAGCACTACTTTTAACCACAGATGCTGTCGAATAACGCAATGAGTGTATCAACTACGTAGATGTCTGGCTCTGATTCGAGTACTTGAAGCGGAGATGATTTATTCCGCCTAGGATAAAGTCATATCCCACATTTCTGCAAAGCCTGCAAGTGGGGATGTACCGGAAGTAGTTAGCATATATTACTTACTCATCGTATGTGGGGACTTACATGTGGGGAGTTTTCTTGTTCGCTGTCCTTGTGCTTCGTAAATGCTTATCCTATGCTTGTTATTGAGGCTGAAGTATGCATAATATGTAAAGCATACATTGAACAGTCTTGTGAGACAAATGTAGACTAAATCAGATCGAATGTTTTCCTAACCTTTACAGACTGCAAGGACAACATAGACTTTCTCAGTAATAGTTTTCCAGACTACCAGCCAACTTCCCAACCCTTCGCCAAAGCACAAAACCGTAGCTCGCATGCAAAAAGATGCAAATTGTCAGTGCCAGCTAGCCAACTTTCTTTCCATCCAACTATGGCCATGGTCCTGGTCATGGTTAGCAGATGATGCTTAAATTAGTTGAATAATGGTGGGTGGTGAACCTTTATCCGCCAAATACGTGTAGACCACTTGGTGTCGATCTATCGCCCTCATACAGGACTTATGCTTATCTTTCGCTCCTATCAAGTCGACATCGGTTTCGAATTCTTATCCGCGCAGCTCGCGTCAATCCTGTCTTCTGTTGATTAGCTACCGATGTCTAGATGCGTCACTAGCAACCTGCCTTGTTGATCATCGCAGCGGGATATACTAGAAGATAGTAACCACGCGTACGTCAGACACAACCGATTCGACGGTGCGACTACCATTTTGCATCATCTGCGCCACGGCTGCAGGATCTTGGAGGCACTTGAAGTCTTTTCTTTTGAACAATCCCGACGAAGTCTCATAATCGAGCATATTTTCTTCATACGCGACCCATTCCGCGGCAGATTCGAGACAGATGCGGTGGATGGTGTCCCCGTTGAACCAACGGAATAAAGTGTAAACAAGTGGGACGTTGTTCACCCACGCGATATTGATGGTCTCATACCTTTTACAGTATTCAAGAGGCAACTCTGCGCCCATCATAGCCAACCGACCATGCGGGCAGATCCGAACGGAGTCGATCATGACAACGATATCTTCCAACGATTTGACCCTTGACAAGTAGGACAGCGCAACTTTTCTCACCTTCTCCGGCCAACCAAATGCGGCAGCCAGTCGCACCCAGTCCCTCAGAGCTTGGAAGTAGGACTCGTCGCACTCGCATGGCGTATGACCCTCGCAGTAGACCTCCTTGATCGGAAATGGGAAGTCAGGCATTGTGTAGTATCCCAAGTGCAGGCTATTTGAAGGATATTCACAAGGGAGCCACGTAGTTGTTTTATGTAGTGAAAGAAGACAGATTTGCGATCAGTATTGTATGCAATAAGAGAAGAAAGGAACAATTGTTGTGTTGTTCTCGATATTGCTTTTTTTATTACACTCATTTTCATATTCACTCGTTGATTTCTTTTCTGGTCAAAGGTGTAAAGTGAATGCTCTTACACTATTATAAGCCAGAACTCTACCAATGACACACTTTCTAGGCTGTCAACATCACATCATAATTATGTGTACCACATTGTCTTATCCATCTCATCTCCTCTGTCACCTTTCAATTATATACAAATAGACATTCGCATCAGTACTTGTGCAACAATGCTTAATAGAGCACTATGTTTCTTCTGTAGAGCCACGGAGATAATATCAAGCTCTGTGATCTTGCAGCCGTGACTTGGTAAATGGGTGTAGATAAGTACATACTGTTCAGGTTCTATGCATGCATCAATACTAACCTTTGCAAGAGCTCAAGGTCAGCCATACTGTCGAACTTTAGAGCTCTGGCAGGGATATACCTATGCAGGAACCGGAGAGCTTATGTGGACCAAGCCGCTGAACTTTGAAAATAGTTTAAAAGCTATGACTATGAAGGCTAGAGCATATACGGAGCAATTGGATGCATATCTATTTTTCTAAACTGTCATGATGCACCATACTGAGTCTCAACTACAGCTTCATTTCTGGTTTTCAATCTTCGTCACCAGAGTTCCAACGTGAGGCAGCAATTCAACGGCGAACTCATCCCCGTGCTTCAAGAACTCCTTCGGGTTTTTTGCAGCTCCAACGCCAGGAGGAGTTCCAGTCAAGATAATAGTTCCCGCTGGTAGAGTTGTTCCTTGAGACAGAAAGCTGACGAGCTTGGGCACGCTGAAGATTAAGTCCCTATTCAAGATTTGTTAGCATTTAAGCAAACCTATGGTTGGTTACCCGGACTTTTCATACGTTAGAGGACAATCCTGTAGCACTTTTCCGTTCTTCAGCCCGCGGATCTGGAATTTGCTGGCATCCGGGAACAATGCCGCAGAAACGAGAGCCGGTCCTAATGAAATAACCCGCGTCAGTCAGTGGATCACAAAGTATAGGAGAATTTATATGAGAGGCACTGACCAATTGGACACGAGGTATCGAATCCCTTAGAGAAACACCATTGACTCTGGTTCATCTGTGACGTGCGGCTTGAAACATCGTTTGCTGCCGTGTATCCAAGAACATAGTCCAGGGCGTCAGCCTCGCTAACATCCTTCGCATCACGACCAATAACAATAACCATTTCAGACTCATAGTCGCCTGTGTTGTCAACCTGCGTGATCTTGGGAATAACGGTTGGCACAGGCCAAGGGTCGGAAAGGGCCGTTGATGGCTTAATGAACAGTGTGGGAACATCCGGGATAGATAGTTTCATCTCGGCGGCGTGAGAGGTATACTACCAGAACAATTAGTCAATTGCGACTCTGAAGAAGTGGTGTTTGGTAATGTCGCAAGCGAGAACTCACGTTTAGCCCAATACATCTAATCGATCCGACCTCGTTCTGCGACAAAGGGGAGAGAATCCGGCTGATGATCTCAGTAGACTCTGTCTTTTGACCTGGGTTAAGGACGGATGCTCCGGTGAATGGTCGCACTGAGACTTCCTTTCCCTGGTAAAGAGCCAATCCAACGTCAAGTTGCGCATCTACCGGCTCGCCAATCAGAACCTTAGACGGGTTTGACTTAGGTACAAAGCGCACAAGGCCTATGGCGTATTAGAAAAGAATCATTATAGCTGTTGCATGTTGGTGTTTCCATCACTTACGCGAGAAGGTCGATGCGATTTTTGACATGATTCTTGTTATTGCCGATGGTTAATAGGTACAATCGGGGTAGAGATGCGATTAACACGTTTTATGTAGGAATTGGAACTTCCCAAAGATGTCCTAGAGGAAGATGCTCGCGATCACGGACTATTTCTACCCCGATATCGATGCGTGTTTGCGACCGATAGTGACGTTTGGCGGGGTCAAAGTGGGGAGGGCAAGAATAAACCGACGGGCCAACCGTCCCGAGTCTCTCTCATAGTTCTATGAGTAGGCCACCGATGTACGGAGTACCCAGACTTCTCTAACATCGAAGCACCTGATTCGCAGAGATCCTTTCAATCGGATGAAGTCCGGGGGCAAACACCCACGACTTCCCCACGATTCGATTGTGGGGAAGTTCTCAGCGCCGGATGTCGGCCGGCTGCACGAACAACTTCTACCTTTAAAAGCAGAGATCCCATGAGTGAAAGTGACTGAGTGATCTGAGAACATAACAATATTATTTCTGTGAAGTTTGATACAATGTCTGCCCCTAAAGGACCTTTCCGCCTTGTCACTGTCAACACTGCTCCCGATAGAGCCAGGCGGCTTATCGGGCGGGTGGTCGAGGCTCTTAAGGACCGGTATACCATCATCCACGAGGCAAACTGCGAAAGTGAGTGACACTGCTGTGAAATAACATGTGACACAATACTAACAATAATATAGCAATCGAGGAAGTCGGACCCAAGGTGGAGGCACTGATGCCTGATGTTCTGGTAGGAATCCCTGTCGTTTTGAGTCCCGTAGGGACTCTTTCAAGCTAGGAAATGAGTAAGGGACTAACGGTCCTATAGTTCAGTGCTTCTATGTGGACCGATGAGCAGGCGCATCTGATTCACTCCATTGCGAGAGGAATCAAACCTGACATTAAGACCCACGCCATCCCCGAAGGATTGCAAGTAGAGCGGGGTCCTGACGCTATCGTTGATTATCTCTGCGAGAAGGTTCCACCTCTTTTGGATGCTTAAGGTGGGAGCTATGTATACTATGGGGCTTTTGAAAGGCGCCATAGATGTGTTTTGCCGGAACCGATGATATCCACTCTGTATATATACTTGCATTGTGACGATGTGATATGATAAACGTATAAGAAAACTACAATCCAACAATAGAGACCTAGAGTGTCTACGTCATTACTTATCCTCGCTTTAATATGGTCGAAAGGGTTCTATTTTGTTCCTCGTTATATATATTCAAGATTACTGTGTACAACCTTTTAGTGCTCGGAAAGCAATCTACCAAAAGATATATTTTAGGACATTGACACTGCACTAATGCTCCATTAGCATTCTGTCCCTGCTGCTATCACAGCTCATATTGACCAACTATGCTACTAAAGTTGTAGACGCAATGAATGGCGCTATAATATACAAAGAGGCTCGTAATATACACTCGAGACATGGAGAAAGCCTACGGAGTACTCCATAGGATGTTCGGCAATGAACCTCCCCGAAATGATCGGCGGTCGGAATCGGCCTAAACCTGCTTAGTCACGATACTATCGCGCTCTTTCAGGAAATGCGCGATGACTCCAAATCGCAATCTTCGTCCAAGATCGAATACAATAGATTTTATAAGATAATGTTGCCATTCAGAGTCGCCCTCCGGGGTGCTTCCAGTATCCGCGCATTTTCAACATCCCGGGTGCTCCGGAACGAGCTGTCTTATCAGGTTTTTGGCTCTGAAAAAGAGGAAGCAAGTCGGAGTCCAATTGTTTTCCTACACGGGCTCTTCGGTTCTAAACAGAACAACAGGAGTATTAGCAAGTATGTTAAGATAACATTGTCTAGGACATTGTTATCGCCGTCTACTGGTGACTTCATTGTCGACTAACAGGGAATGTTAGAGCTTTGGCACGTGATTTGAAGCGTGAGGTCTTTATCTTGGTATGTTTTCGTCCGATGATATACCAAAGTGGAAGGGTTCATGTACTTATGCAAATGGCATTATTAGGATCTCCGGAACCATGGCCAGTCGTTTCACTCCAAAGAGCACACATACAATGCGATGGCAGAAGATGTCGTTGACTTCATACATCAGCAGAAGCTGAACAAGTGTGTCCTGATAGGTCATTCCATGTATGAATATAGCTTGTCTTTTGCAGCACTTCGATCATGATTCAAGTGACAATTCTAATCAAGATAAGGGGTGCAAAAGCTGCGATGACAGTCGCACTCGACTCTCCCAGTTTGATCTCAGCGCTTATCCCCGTCGACAACGCCCCAGTCAATGCTCCCCTGAAGAGTGACTTTGGCAAATACGTCCGTGGCATGCAACAGATTGAAGCCCAGAATGTAGCAAAGCAGTCTGACGCAGATAAGATTCTGAAAGATTATGAAGAAGTAAGTAGTCCTGTTCAAAATGCTGGAGTCGTGTTAACCGCAATATACCACACCCTATAGTCCCTTCCTATCCGCCAATTCTTGCTGACCAACCTGGTTCGTGGGGAAGATGGAGCTATGAAGTTCCGTGTCCCTGTTTCAATCTTGGGGGATGCCTTGAGTGAAATGGCTAATTTCCCTTACGCCGAGTCTGGTTCCGTCACGTATGACGGCCCGACGTTGTTCGTTAGGGGCACAAAAAGCAGATACGTTAGTGACGATACAATTCCTGCGATTAAAAAATTCTTTCCCAAAGCCCAGATAGCCGACGTCGAAGCTGGCCACTGGCTCATATCGGAGAATCCTGAAGCCTTTAGACAAAGTGAGTACTGATTTGGAGACCAGCTTTTAGGCATGGTAGTTTGACTGACGAGAGTTACTTCTTCAGAGGTTGTTACATTCTTGCAAGAGACACCTTGAGAGTATGCATTATAGAATTAACTACGGCCTTCTGGATATGTACGGACTCCGTACCCATCTGGAGCCAAAGAATGAAAAATTATCAAGAAATAGTCCATCCAACTGATGAATAAACGAAACAAAAATCGACCTCAGTAATAGGTATCCAGCGGTATTCGCAATACATAAAAATTGATCTCATCACCATCGTAAGTAAGTTCCGGCGTCGTCACGCGCCTCACGTCTTGCTAATAAGTATTGAAAACCTTCGCACAACGTTCAGTGCCGATAGGAGATTACACTTATGGCAGACATGCTATTGTTGTGCCTTCAACTCCGTAGTTTTTCCCTCCGCAACCATACCTGACACCAACGGGGCTATAAGACAACTTTCTAACCAATGAGTTGACGAACATAAATTGTGTGCCCACTTAGTCGAGTGGTATCGGTTCAGTTGATAACATTTTGCGTTTCTTCTTCTTCTTCGGTCGTTTGTTCTCGGTGGGTTCACCTTGTTCAAACGGAGATGCTCCGGACGAGAGCGATCTGGGAGATTCCTGTCGAGCCATTATTGGAGTTTTTTCATCCTCAGACAAACCCGAAGGTCGTGGTCTCTTCTTCTTCTTCTTCTTTTCCCGCAATGCGAGCGTAGGGTTAGTTTCAGCCACATTCAGAATTCTTGCCGCCTCTTCTGTATCAGCAAGACTATCATCTGTAGGGTTTGGAGCCTGATCCTCGACGATAATTGGGGACACTGCTCGAGGGCGGAACTCCTTTGCTTCCACAGCTTTCTTAAGCCCATCTAACTGTTCATGCAGCTCTTTATGTCGAAGCTTTTCTGACCGCTCAAGTTCACCGACCCCGTCAAGCAGCGACGAAATGTTAGTATCATGTGCACTGAGCACTTTCGTGATTTCGCCGAGTTGATCAAGAAATGCTTGGTGTCGATCGGATGTGGCATTTTTGAGTTCATGAAGGTCATCTTGCAATGACTTAATGTCACTAGCATGCATTTCAACTTTTGCAAGGCTGCTGGCATTGACAGACCTCACTGCTTCAACATCATTGGCCAACCCCTCCAGACTGCTAGCCACTTGGCTCAGACGGCTATCGAACTTATTCCGCTCGTCACGTAAACCTTCCATGAAACGGTCATCAGACAGCCTCCGCGACCTGAATTGGGAGTCATATCTGGATGTGGACTCTTCAAACTTTGTAAATAAAGTGTGGAGATCAACTTGTAGTTTGCGAATATCATCATGGCTTGGTGGCTGACCTTGCGTTCTTTGCTGCTCGTATCGCTCCCAAAGAGGGGCAAGAGATTGTGAGAGACTGGCATGGTCGTTTTTCAGCTTGTTTAGCTCATCAAGGCGCAGAGCTGCTTCCTGCTGGGTCTGCCTGACGATAGAGTTTTGGCTTTGACAGAGGTTATCAACAGCCGTTTTTAACCCAGAATATTGCTCCAATAATTGACTAGCAGAGGGGTACATCTCTTGCAACGCAACGACCATGTTTCTCGCCAACGGCTCTGTAGTGAGAGAGTTATATCTGGTTTCCAGTGAATGTAAGCCCACCCTAACAGTCTCCACCAACTGCTGTGTATTTTGCAATGAACCTGATAAATTGGCAACTTGTTGTAGGGCAGTGGCTGGATTTGATTCACGCAAGGTCTTCACCTCGTCTGATAGCATGTTGCAATCGTTCTTCACGCCCACTAATTCTTCAGACGCTTGCACTAGTGACTTTTTCAGATCTTCCACTTCTGAAAAGTGCAAGTCATCCTTCATCTCCTGCAAACCTTGCAATTGATTAAGTATGCTTTCGAGGCTCTCAACTTTAGATTGAAAGTAGGATGTAGAAACTTTCTCTACGTTTGGCTCATTCGTCGCCGTGGATGCTGGAGGTGCCGTCTTCGTAGATTCAACAGAGCCAAGACGGGTATCAAGAATGTCTAACCTTTGGCCCAGCGACTCAATATCAGATATTTTCTGTTGCTGCTCCTTGGTCGTTTGGTCAACTTTGCTGATAGCAGCCGAGAAACTTTCCTGGCATGTCCGCAGGGACTCCAGTTCTGTACCCAAAGCTGTTCTTTGCTTCTGCCATTCACCCACTTCTACTCGAAACTTTGTCGATATGCCTTCTTCCAATTTCGTCGAAGTGCTTTCCAAGCGCTTCTCGAATTCCAACGAGATTTCTTCAAGGAGAGACGAGTGGTCTTTGGTCTGCTTTTTGAGGGACGCTCCGTGGTTTTCGAGCGATTTCTCTAGCATAGTCATTCTCGCTTGGAGGCTCTTGAGTGTGTCCTCTAGAGAGCGGTTTTGATCTCGAAGACTAAAGGCCTCATCTTTCGAACGCTTAGCATCTTGCTTGGTTGTTTCGATCTCTTCTTTGAGCTGGTCATACTTCTCCACAAGACTAGGTCCTGGGATTAGAGAAGACGCCCAGTTCGCTTTCAGTGCTTTCTCCAGTTGGTCGTAGCGCGACAAGTGCTCCTTCAGTGCGCCATCTATACGAGCCAGATGACCGCCTTCGTCGTTCCATGTTTGCTGAAAGAAAGCAGTAGTAGAAGGGAAACTTGACTGAGCTTTCGCTCTTTTCAGAAGACCTTCAGTGGTGCTTTGCTTCTTCTGTATAGTTTCCTTCTCTGAGGTGAGACTAGCGGTCTTTACGGCGGCTTGTATCAAATCGGAAAGCCGTTGCACGAATTGATCGCCAGAGGCATCAGCTCGAGGCTCATATTGCCTTGAAGCACTGGGAGATGTAAAAACCTTCCGCGATGGCGTGTCTAGCGAGGTTGTTCCTAAAGGAGGCGGTCTGTTCAAGCGGGGGTCGCGCGCATAGGAAGTAAATATGCGCTCAGAGCTCATTTTGACAACAAATCCACGGTGATAAACAAAGCTATTGCGCCGGGCAAGTTGAAATGCATCTCAAAACAAGGCACGTCGCACATAAAGCATATTTAAACTTGAAGTAAAAGCAGATTAGCTTGCATGAGTAACCTAACTACTCCAATCTAGTGCCCGTGTCTGGTCATGAGTAAATCAAAGATGTAGATCTCGACGTACTTATCTCACCAAGTCCGGTGGCACCACATTTATAATGAGTAGATGTTGTATGAGGTAAAGAAACTCTGATGGAAACTTGTTTGCCTAGCAACCAGTGACTGATTAGTTATTGACGCGCCAAAAGTTAGGGTGAATGGAATTAATTTAGTACTCCATTCTGCCGGGCGGTGACACGGGCGGCAGACAGGCTCACGTATTCTGCCCTTCACAGCTCTTTTGTCCAGCCTGTGAACAAGGTGGAACACAGAACAGTTTCGGTGCTGCGCAGACCTTGTAACAGCTTAAGGAAGAGAGACTCGCGATCTCAAATATCCAATATGGCTGCGGTAAGTTAAGCAGAGTTTATTATATTTACACTGCCATGGTACTGATCTTGAAGAAATAGCAAATCACGACTGTCGCGGAGACCAAGGAACTCCGTGGCTTGAATCTCATCGCTGCCCATTCGCATATTAGAGGACTTGGTGTCGATGCCGATTCTTTACAACCTAGGACCTCATCCCAGGGCCTTGTGGGCCAGGAGAAAGCGCGAAAGGCCGCTGCCGTAATTTTGCAGATGGTCAAAGAAGGCAAGATCGCTGGCCGCGCAGTGTTAATTGCAGGACCTCCCAGCACAGGTAAAACAGCACTTGCCATGGGAATGGCACAATCTCTCGGGCCCGACGTCCCCTTCACAATGCTCGCTTCTTCAGAGATCTTCTCAATGGAAATGTCGAAAACCGAAGCACTCACTCAAGCTTTCCGAAAGTCCATTGGCGTTCGGATCAAGGAAGAAAGTGAGATCATCGAAGGTGAAGTGGTGGAAATCCAGATCGATAGGAGCGTCACTGGTGTAAGTGTCACTATAGATTCCTTCAGGCGAGAGAATATGTCCGTGCTGATATGCTCAGGGTAACAAACAAGGGAAACTCACCATCAAAACTACTGACATGGAGACAATCTACGACATGGGCACTAAGATGATCGACTCCATGACCAAAGAGCGTGTGATGGCCGGCGATATAATCTCTATCGACAAGTCATCGGGTAAAATCACGAAGTTGGGTCGTTCGTACGCACGTTCACGGGATTATGATGCGATGGGTGCTGATACCAAATTCGTGCAATGCCCTGAGGGTGAACTCCAAGTGCGCAAGGAAATTGTGCATACCGTGAGTCTTCATGAGATTGATGTCATCAACTCACGGTCACAAGGATTTCTGGCTCTCTTTTCCGGCGATACCGGAGAAATTAGGAGCGAGGTTCGGGATCAGATCAACACAAAGGTCGCTGAATGGAAGGAAGAGGGCAAGGCGGAAATAATCCCTGGCGTCCTCTTCATTGACGAAGTTCATATGCTGGATATCGAATGCTTTTCCTTCATTAACCGCGCTTTGGAAGCTGAGCTTGCGCCAATTGTCATCATGGCCAGTAATCGCGGCCAAGCCCGCATTCGGGGGACAACCTATAGTTCTCCCCATGGGCTGCCTCTCGACTTCCTTGACCGTGTGGTCATCGTGAGCACACAGCCCTACTCGGCTGATGAGATCAGACAGATTCTGGCCATCAGAGCTCAGGAGGAAGAGATTGATCTCTCGCCGGACGCTTTAGCACTTCTGACCAAGATTGGCCAAGAATCAAATCTCCGATATGCTAGCAATATCATCACTACTTCTCACCTCCTGAGCCAAAAACGAAAGGCAAAAGAGGTCAGCATCGACGATGTTCAGCGCAGCTACCGGCTATTCTATGACCCTGCTCGGAGCGTCAAGTTTGTGAATACATATGAGCAGCGCTTCATTAGCGACCAAGGCAACGTAACCTTCTCCGCTGCAGCAAATGGAGACGCTATGGAGATCTCTTAGATTTATTCTGATATAGATTTTCTGGGTGATTGGTGTTAGAATGGTGGAGCATTCCAGGTGACGTGCGAAAAGGACCAAATAGTGCGACGTGATCTGTTTTCCTTTCTGTTATTATTCTCTGCGTTTTCTTTGCAGTATCAAATTATGTATGATAATGCTGGCGCTTGTTCAGAGCTCTGTATGGGTACTTTTGCAATTTGGGTTCGAATCGGAATTTATCGACAAGGAGCCTAAGCTCGAATGATAATCATGATGTTCATATTCAGCGCTTGGTATTCATTGGTGCTATATCTATGACTCCCACTCATCCTTAGCTTTCATTATTATACAAAACTAGCCTGAGCATTCCATCCACCTTCGTCCGTCGTTCTTCGAAATTCGACACCCTCACCGAAATACCCGGCATTTTTCCACGACTCCATCGTTGGACCGTCATACGGCCCGTGAACAATCCCACCATCGCGGGCGTCCGACCAACGAAATTCCCACATTGCAGGGGCCTGCTCGCTACTGACAGGGTCTGTATCTTGTGAAGGGGGATCAACCCAATTCTCGCCCGTCTCACGGCGATACTGACGGGTGAGTAGCTCACGTTCTGTATCATAGATGTCCGCTTGGCCCCGAGTCATGAGGATATCTGCTGCCCCGGTGATCGCATCGATTGCCTGCTTCCGAGCGACTTCTTTGGGGTCATCCTCCGTCATCTCCGTATCCCCTGTGACCCCATTCTGATTTGACCTGTTTTTGCTGTGTTTATTCTGCCATTTGGGTTTTTTCTGAGCCCCTTTTCCTAGTCTAGCCAGCGCTTCCAGTATAGTTTCGCCTCGGCCAAGGTGAGTTATAAGGGTCTTCAAGGCGTCTCCCGTTAATACACTGTCGTCCATCCGATCTTTTTCCTTCCTGTCGGCTTCTCTTTTCTCCGCGGCTTCTTTGGCACGTCGAATATCTTTCTTTGACACCCCGTCAAGCCACGAATCATAGATGGCATCAGGGTCTGCCGCCTTCCGTATATAGTTTCCTTGATCATCAAACTTGCCCTCCTCCTGTTCAGTCCGCATATTGAACGCATCAAGTAAGGGTGCATGTTTTTTCTTCGACCCTGCACCCAGTTCCTTGTCCATGTCCTCATCAACCATAGCGCGGTCTTCATCTGCAACATCGCTCTCGCTTTCCGCTTCATCATCGTCGACCTCATCGGGGCCTTTAGTCAAATTTGCGTGCAGTGTGCCACCACCTTTGGAGGACGCGACCTGACCCTCGATCTCATCATCTCGTAAAAATCGCACAGACTTCTTGTTTTTCCTTGAAGCTTCGTCGGCATCGACTTCTTCTGCGCCAAAGTCCTCTTGTAGTTCAGCAAACATGTCATCGTCATCTGCCGCATCTTCCTTCTGTTTCTTTTTCGCCAAGGCCTCGGCTCGCGCATCAAACCCTTCATTTTCGCTGTCCGAGTCGTAGCCGTCAAGGTTTACTGCTTTGCGACGTACTTGCTGTCCGCGCCGACCGATCTCGTCCGCGTCTAATATTGCATCGTCTTCGAGCGCATCTGGAGCAAGAGCAGAAGGGTTTCGGAGATCAAACCTAGCTTTCTTGCCAGAAGGTTCATTCGGGTCGTCCTCGGGATGTTGATGTGTGCGAGTGAAGTCTTCACCAGCCCGCTTGGGGCGTGGCTGGGTGCTGGACATGAAGTATAAATTGGGTGAAATTTACCGTAAAGCAAACCACAAAAATTTGAATGAAGCGATCGCACTAGTTTATAAGCCCACACAGAGCTCGATAATGTTGAATACCGAAGATGTGACCTTTTATGGGAGGTAACTCCGTTGCTGAAGATGTACAAATGGGGTCGGGTCGGAAAATCATTGCGGAGCCATTTGCGTCACTGCGGGCGATAAGCCTTCGTTTCCCGAACAGTGCTTCACCTAACTACTCGCAACCTTCTTGTGCAATTTGAACATCCTGGTCTCTCCGAGCAGCCAGCACGAAAACTCATTTACCTGTCTCTGGTAAAAAAAAAAGATAAGCAAACCTTAGATCCAGCGTCCTCATTCAAGTATTGTTCAACCGGTGGCTAAGCATCGGTTACTGTGGGCTTCCCACCATGGTGAGCTTCAGGCGAGTCCCGCTGTTGTTATCTTCTCTATGTACTGATCTTTGTAGTTCCGCTCTAATTACTATGATGATGATCCCATGGACGGCGTCTTCAGCTCCTCCATGCTCCGCCATGGAGGTGCAACCCGCCGTTTCGACGAGTACTACCGCTGTTACCCTGTCGCCATGATGCCTGGTCCTGAGAGAGAGAACGTCAACCACGGCGGTAAAGTCATCATGCCACCGAGTGCTTTGGACAAGTTGACTCGGCTACATATCACATACCCTATGCTCTTCGAGCTGCATAATGGTGCACGAGAAAGGTTGACCCATGCGGGTGTATTGGAGTTTATCGCCGAGGAGGGGAAAATCTATCTGCCTTTTTGGGTGAGATTGTCCACTGTCCCATGCATTCTAACTATACTCAGTTTTCAAATGACTTCCTCTGCTCTACTGGCGCTCTTAATCGTATTAGATGCCACCATACTGATGCAAAGTGTTATGCGTAGCTCATGCAAACCCTCCTCCTCGAACCGGGTGACCTAGTGCAGGTCAAGTCGACCGATCTTCCTCCGGGCCAGTTCATCAAGCTCCAAGCCCAGTCAACGTCGTTTCTTGATATAAGTGATCCTAAGGCTGTGCTTGAGAATGCATTCCGCAACTTTTCATGTCTGACAAAAGGCGATGTCTTCACATTTGCCTACAATGATCAAGTTTATGAGATGGCGGTTTTGGAAACTAAGCCAGCCACCAATTCAAATGCCATTTCCGTCCTCGAAACAGATCTGGAGGTCGACTTTGCCCCTCCTGTAGGATACGAGGAACCCCAACGTCCAAGCGGTACCAGTACTCCCCGCAGTGGCGTGAGCGCAACCAAGCTTCCGTCTGGCGGATTACTTCACCCCCATGGAACCATGGCTCAGTCAATTAACTACGCCGCCATTGCACCTGAGTCTACTGACGCTGCAGCAGGAGCAAAAGCGGTGTCATCAAACTTCCTTATCGGCGGACAGCGTCTGAATGCGAAAAAGGGAAGTAAGGCTCCAACGCCAAAGGCCTCAACTCCACGCCCGGAGCCACAAATCCTCAACATCCTCCTCCTGTCAGGCGGACCAACGGGCCAATGCCGCTCCGGCTCCCGCCTAATCAATTATTCTTTGGATATGCAATCAAGCCTGTCAAAAGGCGTGACGAAAGCGGCCAGGTTGTCGAGGGCGAGAAGCCCCGTTTTCAGGGAAGTGGTCAAACATTAAGAGGGAAAAAGAAGGACACCGGAGGCTCTGTAACGCCCACCTAGTGCAACGTTCGAGGAGGCTCAAAGCCCAGGGAAAAAGTGACGTTGGTACATAGTGCCGCCAGGAGATGATGTGCTAGGAGATACCTTGAATTACTGGTGCACTACCTGTTACATTTCTTTCGATGTTTCTATTTCTTTGTCTCAGAATACTATGAGCAAAACAAGGACGGCTTGATTATAGAGCATAGCGTGGTATGGGCTGGCGTTAAATAAGGAAATCACTTTCATGGGATAAAGCCTTACTTATTTCAACAACGGTAGGGTTGGGTGAGATAACTGACCCAAGTCTGTTAAGCATGCTGTGTATACGAAGTAGTCCCTGGAAAGGCCCCTTACTCCACGTATGGGGACAAATAAGATGGATGGCTCCACCCTAGCGAGAGATCGCAATAAAATGCCGAGGACTGTTGGGCTCATTTCGGAGCCGCGATTTAGTGCTCCTCTAGTGTCTGATCTATCGACGCCCTATCGACTCCCCCCGTTTTAATATAGATACGAAGTTTAATCCTCCTTTAAATTCTCTGCGCCGGTCCTTCCCCTTAATTCACGCTGTGCAGTAGACATAGAACATCCGCAAAGTCAAGACCAGTCTCAGGAAACCAAAGCGCGATCCAAGATGTCACAACCCAATACCCAGGGAAACCCCCTATCCGCATACATCAAACTATCCCCTTCAGTCTATATCCACGAACCCCAGTTGCAACCTGAAAGCAATGGCGCCCCGAAGACCATCGTCCTAGCATTCTGGATGAACGCTCCCCCACGAGCCTTAACCAAATACGTCACCGAGTACATCCGCCTAGCACCCACAGCCCGAATCGTCATCATCCTAAGCTCCTCCAAGGACTTCATGACGCGACCCAGCAAGAAGGCGCAACAAGCGCGCCTCACCCCAGCCGTCGAGGCTCTCCGGGCCTGGTTCTCATCGTCTTCGTCGTCGACTGAAGAGACAGCCAGATACCAAGAACAAGTATTCATACACATGTTCTCCAACGGCGGCGTCTTCTCCACAGTCAGTCTCCTGGACACATACCAAACGACGGTGGGCCGGCCACTCCGCATCTCATCAACCATCCTGGACAGTGCACCAGGCGTGGCGACGGTATCTGGCGCCATGAAGGCATTCTCATATGCGCTTCCGAGCCCGTGGCTTTTCCGCCTGTTCAGTAAGGTTATGCTATGGGTGTTTTTCGTGCTGGGGGCGCTTGTGCGCCGCCTAGTTGGGTTGTCAGATGCCGTTGGTGTTGCGCGGGAGGCGATGAATGATCAAAGGCTGGTTGGTGGTGCGGATGGTGGGAAGCCGAGACGGTGCTATATCTATTCGGATGCGGATGAGCTGGTGGATTGGAGGGATGTAGAGAGACATGCTGATGAGGCGGAGGCAAAGGGTTGGGTGGTGACGAGGGAGAAGTTTCTGGGGTCGCCGCATGTTTCGCATATGAGAGCTGATCCAGAGAGGTATTGGACGATTGTGAAGCGGTATTTATTGGAGGGATCGGGGTAAGTTGATTCTTGGATATGTATATACTAGAAGAGAGTATTGATCATGCTTCTGGGAGCATGACGTACTCGTGATCTGTAGTTATCACATTCTTAATTTATAATAAGTGCTTATGCTGAAAGTTACATGGATAATGCACCCAGACGTTTGTACTACTGTGTGTTTGGAGTACCGCCTGCGTTGTGCAAAATACTCAAATCACTTGCTCGGAGGTCCCTCTAGCGGGGAAAAAAATATCTCTCTCTGGGTATAAGAGTCGAAGACCTATGCATCCCTGGAGCAGTCCATCTCCTTGCCGGCCTCGACCTGGGCGCCAAAGCTGCCTGGGGCTTCGGCGTCGTCTGAACGTCCCAGGGCCTCATATTCCATTAGATATGATTTCACGATAGGCTGTGTTAAAGATTATTCCTTGTTTAACAGCAGAATAGAAGTGTGCTAAAAGAGAACCATATTTGACTAACGTATCATTTCTATACAAATCTCAAGTTCTCATCACAAAGTCAACCAAAATCACCGTGCGCTATGCATGCAAACGTTATGTACAATCAAGCCACATTAACGCCTCTTTTTGACTTTTGAAAACCCTCGCAGATGGATCCTTTTTACTTTTGTAATCTTAACTTACATTCCCCTTGTTTCTGGGAACTCGTCCTCTAGTTTCAACCTTGCCGTAACATTCATACTCATCAGCTCCTGAATAAGAAGCTTAGCTGCGTATGGGATGGCCATCTTGACCACACTCCGCGAGGATTTACAGCGCTGACACCAGTTCAGATAGCCCATGAAGCCGCACTGCTCGCAGACATCGATCTCGTGACGATCTGACGAGATCATCAGTCGCTCGAGGAGAAGCTGACTAGTTCCGTAGGCAATCAAACAGTCACGCTCCATCTCACCTAGACGGAGACCGCCATCACGGGAACGACCTTCCGTTGGCTGGCGAGTGAGGATGGCTCGAGGACCACGAGCACGAGAATGCATCTTGTCTTGAACCATGTGCTTGAGTTTCTGATAGTAGATGGGGCCGGTGAAGACGTAGAATGGTAGCGCCTCGCCAGTAATTCCCGAGGTGAGGTAATCTTTACCACCGTAGCTGAATCCCTTGTCGATAAGAATCTGGGACATTTCCTCGACAGGACTGCCACCGAAACAAGTTCCGTACCCGTGCTGGCCCGCCAGGACGCCAGCCTTTCCGGCGACAAGTTCCAACATTTTCCCGACAGTCATTCGAGAAGGGAAACCATGAGGGTTCATGATAATGTCAGGGTTGATTCCTTGATCTGTGAAAGGCATATCGGCCTGGTCGGCAATGATACCCACGACACCCTTTTGTCCGTGACGAGAAGAGAACTTATCACCCACCTCGGGTCGACGGGTTTGGCGGGTAAGCACCTTGATGAGTTGGTTTTCGTTCTCTGTCGTGGAGACAAGAACTTGGTCAATATACGCAGGGTCGTGCAGCTTATATGTCATAGGTGTAGGCGTGTATTTGACTGGCCGACCTATCTCAGAGCCAGGAAATCCGGAGGCAAGAGATTGATCAGGAGTAGATTTGTTGATGTAGACTTCGCCAGCATTGACCTGCTCACCAACTGCAGCTAAACCATCGCTCTCAAGAAGAGCATGTTTCCGTATGGGGGCGTCATTGTCATACTCTGGTGGCATCAAGATGTCCTTGGTACCGTTGGAATAACTCTTCAAGTTGGCGACGGATTTCTTAAACACCTGGCAACGTCCGAAACCACGATCAACAGACCCCTTATTCAGAACTAAAGCATCCTCAATATCGTAGCCGGAGTAACTCATTACTGCGACCATGGCATTGTGACCGGCTGGTAGTTGATCGTATTTCGTCAGCTCAATAGTGCGAGACTTGACCATAGGCTTTTGCGGATACACCATGAGATAGAGGATTGAGTCAATGCGAAGGAATTGATTGGATGCGATTGCGCCAATAGCTTGTTTACCCATAGCACATTGGTACGTGTTACGCGGCGACTGATTGTGGTGTGGGTAAGGGATCAGGCCGGCGACAGCACCAAGAACGGTGAAGGGCTCGATTTCCAGGTGAGTCGTGGCCTCAGTAATATCCTTTTCATAGATTGAGATCAACGAGTCATTCTCCTCGTTGACATCCAGATACTCGACTAGACCTTGAGCAAGAAAGTCATCAAACGACATGGCTCCCTCGCGCAATTTCTTCAAGTGATGCGCTCTAACCCTGGTCTTTCCGTTCTCGACAACAATAAGCGGGCGGCAAATTCGTCCGTCATCGGTAGCAACATGAACAGCACGCTGGTGGTGATTAATATAAATACTGACAAACTCCGAAATTCTGCCCATTCGACGCAATCTCCGGAAAGCATCAAGGAAATACTTCGGGCGACGCGTCAGTGCCATCGGTGTTCCGTTGATAGAGATAGTGTAGCAACCAGGGCCGTAAAGCTCCTTTCCACCAAGAGTGGAAATATCTTCTGCGCCTAGAATGAAGATCAAGTTTCTTATCGGGCCTTCTTCGTCATCGGTCGTGATATGGGTCATAAGCGCTAAGTTCTTCACAAGACCACAAGCTTCACCTTCTGGTGTATCTGCAAGACAAAGCATGCCAAATTGAGACGGTTGTAGAGCTCTGGGACCGCTGACCTTTCGGGTTTTCTCGAACTGACTGCTAATACGAGTCATCATACCCAGTGCCGCAATATAGCTCAGTCGACTGAGCACATGAGTAACACCAGCACGCTCCATACGGAAACGCTTCAAGCTCCAGTTACCCGTCGAGATAGCACGATTCATACCTTGGGTGATATGGTTGCCGTGCATGCTCATAACAGTCCAGGCATCAAAAGCCTCAGCTCTGTTGCGTTTATTTAAGACCTTGTCAACATTCATTTTGATATCAAAGCAAAACTTCTTGAACAGATCCTCGAAAAGGAGGGCCAGTAGCTGACCAGCCAATTCCAATCTCTTATTACCAAGGTAGTCACGGTCATCTACCAGCGAAGGATCGTTCTTAGCCATAAGAACACGACGCGCCATGTGAGCAACATAGACTGCCTTTGGTCGAAAGTTCAGGTCTTTTACTTCAATATGGGATATTATGACGGATGCAATGGCTTCGACAGCTTCTTGCACATGGGTCCGGCGATAATTGTTTTGTTTGCCGCGGTTGATCTTAATTCGAGAGCCAATCCAGTCCAAAGCTTGCTGCTGTGTGTAGATTCCGAGCTTAATGGCCTCCTCAAAGTTGATCGCAAAGTCTTCCTGGTACACTTTATCAATACCGGCAACAAGAAGGAGCATCTCCTTGTCGGTGTGGATGCCCATTGCTTTCAGCAAAATGACGATAGGGATATCCTCGCTAAGCACGTTATGTTTCACGTAAAGCTTGTCCTTCTTTAGGACGATATAACTCTTAGATTTGCGCTCATTGGAGGAACTGTTGACAGATGTTAGAGGCGGACAGGGTATAACTATTGGCGCATAGAATGAGCTTACCTGGTAACGGACGCCTGCACGATTTCCTTCTTCGGGTCCGTTTCAACGATAATTCTGTTCTTGCTCAACTGTTCTTGGACGAGAATAACCTTTTCTGTACCGTTCACAATGAAGTAACCACCAGGATCCAAAGGACATTCATTCAACACAGTCATCTCTGCCGGGGTTTTATCGGACAGAACACATTTCGAGCTACGAAGCATGACCGGCATGCGGCCAATGGAATAGCCCGTCTTCTTCACACGTTGACGACCACGTACATATTCGAAATCAACTTGAATCGGGGCCGCGTATGTGGTATCACGAAGTCGGCATTCCTGGGGACTCACGGTCGACCCTGAAAATCCCGGGCCAGCGTCTTGCTGTTCGTCTGCACGTCGCGGAGCTCCCAGATAAATGTCGGTAAACTTAATGTAAAAGTTGTGATCTATATCACTACGGATGATAGAGCTCGACTCAACGATCTTTTTCAACTGTACTTCCACGAGGTAGTTGTATGAGTCAATGTGCTGTTTGACCAACCCCTTCACCTTCAAGAATGCCGGCAACAAATTCCATTTATCCTTGGCGGTATTGATCGGATCAGTCAAAGACTTGTTGTAATAGAAGGGCTCTAGGAGCGCATCGAAAGGATCGCGGTGGCGGTATGGTACATGCGGGTGTTCGTCGGCTTGGTTATTCTGCTCCTCGACGCTTGGCTCCGGCTGTGTAGGATTCGATGCCTGTTTCGACACGGATGAACGCTTCTGTGTCGATGAAGGCCCTGCAGCTGCTCTTCTCGACGCTGTCATAGCCTATATGGAGACCAGAAAATGTCAGCATGAACAGAGGATACAGTTATCAAGATGCGGAGAAGTATTTGCCGTACGTCTGCAGATCGCGCGGCAGGAGCCTGTGGCTTCCTACGAGGAGGCATTGCTGTTGTGGAAGAGAGGTCCACCAAGATAATATGTTAGGTAAGCTCTGCGTTAGTTTCACAGAGATGGGAGGTGTATCATGATGGTTTGAATACGCGGCGCACAATTTCTTCGTTATCGGCGAGGGGAAGAGGTCCGAATAAATTATTAAATTAATTTCATTCAAAGCGGCGGTTTAGTAAGCAGGCCAGCTAACTGTCCCAAAATGGCTAGCTTACCACCAATCCGCTTATCTTATCACCCATGTGCCCTCTACAGTAGCATACAGTACATTTACATTAAGTATAAGTTAGAATAATATTCGTTCACTAACCAGAGTACGATCTCAATCTATCATGAAGTCTGTCGGGTAATTGGCCGGATGATCTTGGCAAAGGACTGCGATCCCAAGGACTTGGATTTAAAGGCCTCCTCAATCTCATCCAGGGACCTGCCCTTAGTTTCTGGCATGAAGATTGCACAGATCAGAGCAGTTATCAGCGTGCACCCTCCAAAGAGGAAGTACGCACCAAAGCTACTGCGAGATAGCAGTATGGGA
This sequence comes from Aspergillus bombycis, assembly GCF_001792695.1. Lineage (NCBI taxonomy): Eukaryota > Fungi > Ascomycota > Eurotiomycetes > Eurotiales > Aspergillaceae > Aspergillus > Aspergillus bombycis. Next base: position 87,347 of record NW_019170041.1, on the reverse strand, counting down.
GTCGTAAGGGCCACGATGAAGTTGGCCGTCCAGTTGCTTCCATGTGCTAAGCTCGTTGCTGAAGCGCGCGTTCGCTGCGGTTGGATTTCAGCAGCGTAAATTTTGATTCCAACTGCCCAGCTGAGGGAGTAAATGACTGCAAAGATGTAAATGGAAACAATCACAACCCATCTGCCTGCACCAGTTGAGCTATGCACAGCATTTCCCGCGTACAAAGCTCCCATCAAAAACATTGTTATGCTAAGCCCAATGCCACCATATATAGTGCTGTGCCGACGACCCCACCTGTCAGCCCATATAAGGGCAGGGATTGTTACACCGAAAATAACAAGAGCAGAAACACCCGAAGCAAAAAAGCTGGCATCCGTGGATGCAAGTCCAGCTTGTTGGAAAAGTAGAGGGGCATACTATAGCAGGACAACGTTAGACTAAACCAAGCATCTAGTAGAATTAACAAACTCACGTAGAGCACGCCATCAATTCCACTAAGTTGCTGCATCCCCATTAAAAATACAGCAAGTGCTGTTCGTGTTCGGACATCTTTTGAAAAGATGTCGAAAAGCTTGTGTTTGACGGATTGAACTGGGGGCCGGGGGCCGGATGCGATCCGTTCCACGGTAGATGCATTGCCAGCTTCTGGAGCTGCGCTTCGCTGCATCGTAGTCTCTCGATCCTCTTCCACCTCCATCTTTTCTTGTTCTGCATGAGTGACTCCCAGACGATCCCACGCTGCCGTTGCTTCCGTTTCACGGCCGTGGAGCTTCAACCATCTCGGTGACGGGGGAAGCCAGAGCCATGAAACCACCGAAAAAGTGACCGCTAGACACGCCAGTATAAGGAATGGTGTCCGCCATGAGAACGAAGACTCGATGCGAGCAGTCCCGTAGCAAGTAAAGAAACCAACCACCAATCCCAGGGTAATCAGCAACTGAGGGCCAGTAGTGAGCACTCCTCGAACGCTAGTCGGTGAAATCTCGCAAATGTAGCTATGGACCTTGTGTTAGCTAACTGACACAGGGTCAAGAGAGGTAGTAGTTATATATCATACACGACCAGCGTCCCCAGGTAGAGACCCTCCCCTATTCCCTCGACACACCTTCCAACGATAAACATAGCAATATGGACCGCTGCTGCCTCAAGCGCAGCTCCGAGAGCAAATATCAGCGCACCAATACTGATGCCCTTTGACCTACCCAATTTGTCGGCAAGAAAGCCGGCAAAAAAGGATGAGACGGCTGCTGGAATCAAAATCGACGATACTATCAACCCATGAACAGTTGCAGACTGGCTACCGAATTGTGCAACAAAGCTGTCCATAGTAGTTACAGGGCCAATGATGCCAGTGTCCATCCTATTTCTAACGTATCAGTATTCCGGGCAGGATAGAAAAGATGAGCAATTCGGATAAGTGATCTTACCCAAACAACAGCCCGCCGCAGGAACACAGCATACTAGCGACCACATATCCTGGAGGCCTGCGAACCATACCCATGGCTAAGTGAAGCAGCTATAGCTGGTTAAGAATTCAAAAATAGATATAGATCGTACTCTACAATTTGGGAATGTCCGATTGTCCAGCAGAGCCCAGGGAAATAAATATATAAAAGTAAGGTAAGCGAGAGATGAAAAAATTTCCTTGATCAACACTTTGTTCCACTGCATTTCATGGCCTTACTGGCCCAATTGATAAGCCCCACCCCCACGTTGACCTTTCGGGGATTTTGATACGGGGTTAAATACTTCGTGGCCACGGAGTATCTAAATAAGGTATCTCTAAGCGCTATCTGTCGTCGCATTGCAAAGACATGGCTAACTACAATGACTCCCGCCCTATTTGCCTTGAAGAGCGATTACCGTAGCATTCAACCCTTTGATATCGCATATTAAGGGAATTTGAGCCCTGGGGGCCTTGTGGGAAAGAAACATCCATGATGGACTCCTTCAGTATCAGCGGGTAACCGATTCTCCATCGGGCATCCGGCAGACAAAAGATAGTTGATGCCCAATATATCAGGCACTAGTGGTGTATGCTACTGTGGACAAACTTCAAAGTACAAACTATACAAACAGCCCTATGTAGTGGGCCAGATGGGTCCATGGATGACGATCGACCTAACCGCATAAGGATATCTCTCTCTAGCCGTTTTCGGAAATTGATCTATGAAGCTCTGAACATCTAGGGCTTGTTCTTTAACCTTAATCCACGCGAAGCTTTTTCTCTCCGAGACTCGCTTTACCATCTCGTCTTTCTCGCTCTCTCGGTATTTTACCTATGCAGCGATGGCCAGCATTCCAGGAATCGATCTCAGTGAACTCCAGCCAACCCCGCGGTATCTCTTTCGTCAACCGGTTGCGCTGCAATGGTTTGAAAATGGGAAACTCATGAAACGGCATGAAGAAGAGCGTCAGGCAGGTAAGCATGTCTACATATTTGCGAGCCGAATACAAGTGCTGCGGTGCTGACAGCTCCGCCCTCAGGGCGCTTCGAACTCTTCCTGGACCTTCTTTATGTCGCGATTTTGGCAAACTTCGCCGAGACTCTTGCCGAGGACATTTCGGGAGCGAAATTAGTCAAGTATATTGTAAGTATATATCGAAACTTTATCCACAGAGGGTCATACTGTGCTAACAGGGTTGACGCATAGCTTATACTCGCGCCTACTTGGCATGTTTGGGCTGACCTCCGGGAATTGATGAACTCGTTCTATAATGACGACCTGCTACAGCGCGCACTTATTCTCTGGATAATGGCCGTTCTTGTTATGTACGGGAACAATGCATCCCTCGTGGATGAGGATATCAGCGCAATGCGAGCCACTGTCGGCTCATACATGGTTGCACGCATCTCATGCAGCGCAGCACACCTACTATACTCCTTTGCCAGCTATCACCACAGAAAGCAACAGAGGCTGTGGGTTTCACTTACAGTGATTTCGATGCTTATTTATATCCCACTATACTTCGAGTCCGTACCCTTGCGTGGCAAAATTGCGGCGGCTGCCGTTGGTGTTGTCTTCGAGGAGTGCAGTTGGGTCTTCTGCTATTCGCCGGCAGCTAAGAAGATGCTGAAAGCCAAGTATACAACTGCTGTGGATATCGCGCATGAGGTCGATCGATACGCCGCATTTTATATCATTGTGCTTGGCGAGTATTTATATCAAATCGTTGTCGGCTCGCCTGCAGCGGTGGGTTTCAATCTCAGCTTGCTCCATGCAGTCTGGGTATTAATCATCGCCTTCTGTCTGAACTGGATATACGCTCATAACGACGGCGCATTACAGAGCACTCATCCATTCCGCTATTCAGTGTACACGGCGTTCGGGTGGGCTATCCTTCATCTGCCTCTTGTCGCCAGCCTGCTCGCAAGCGGCCATGTTGCCGCTGCAAGCGCAGCAGAGGACAGGCTTCGTGATCCTGAGCGTTGGCTACTTTGTGGTAGCCTCGGAGCTGGTTTGTATTGTCTATATGGCTTAGCATTGCTATACGAGGATAGAGATGCGCCGGGAACGTTGATGCTGTCTAAGGTAGGTCAGCCCGACTCATTGTATATTAAATCACGACGCACCTTCTTACATTTGAGACTTCAACCAGCACCTTCGCATGATCATGCGGCCTATCACCGGACTTATATTTATTCTCCTCGGTTTAGCTAAAGACCTCGACATCACTTCACTGATGTCAATTATCATGGCTCTGATAGTATTTTGTTTGATCTGGGAGAATGTCACCTCTTTGCACTGTCACGCTGGTATCTGGGAATCTTGGAACAATACAGAATATCCTGAGCAGAGAATGACCTCGGATGGTTCGACTGTGCCTGTGCTCAGGGATGAGTCATCTGATTCTGCAAGGGCATGAAGCTTGCATGTTACACATCTCATCAATTCTTAGGTATGACGATGCGATATCATGCAACCACTACCTCTACATTTCCCGTCACAGGGAGTAGTACGGTACATGTGCGCTACCTTACTCGGGTAAACTTCAATGAAATATGTCACAGAGACTATACCGCCATGCTTTGGTTTCTACCGTCCTACACCCACTGCCTTCTCTTAGATCGCACTCCAGAAAACCTCAATCAGATGTTATAACTAACTAATAGATACGAGGACAAGCTTGAACAAAGATATTGATTTATGTTATGACCTATGGATTGATGCGATTAGGGAACTATCCCGTCAACTTGATATATATATATAATGAACAAAGATGGACCCTCGCAGCGTAGTACCTGACCTCAAGTGTTATTATATCTATCGTTAAACCCACAAGACACCTCCTCTTCTCTAATGACTAGCGTCACTCCCTTGAATTATATCTGTTCAGAGTTTCGTATAACTAGTTTTGTCATTGTGTCTCTAGATAGCAACACTGATTCGATTAGTGTTCTATAAACACCGAGGCTTGTCATTCTACAAGAGAGTATCAGTATGTCTAGCACTTGGCCAAGAGGTGCTTAGTCTACCCTTATCTATACCAGGAAATAATACGTATAAATAAATAAAGGAGGCCAGGACCGGGAGTTGAGAGAGGATTTAAACTGCCAAGGGAGAATATTAGCTACTAGACTGTTGGTGAATACAACAGCATTTACTTGAATGGGATTACGAGGGTTTCCGAGGGGACACAAAGAATAGAAAGTATCATATATAACATTTCCTAGATAGTATAGCTATGGTACATCAATCGGAAGTGGAATGACTGGGTATCAGCCGACTAATATCGCAAAGCTTCATAGGCTAGAGTGGTCCGTTTTATCAGAAATTGTCAAGTGAGAAACATGTCAAAATCATAGCTAATGAAACAGAGAGAAGTAAACGCATTCGATGAAGGTTTAGAATATAAGGGCATCAAGAATGCAGTAGTGCGTATGGCTCAGATACTATTCTAATGAGAGATACTGAAGGCGGTTGTTCCTTGGTTGACACTTCTGATATCAAGATACAGTATGAAGGCCAAACGGTTATTAAGTGGCCGAGGTAGTCTATATCGCGTGTGTTGCTTGTCAATTCCAAGTTATTCGTCACTATGTGGAATGGAGCCTATGTTCTCATTCCTTTTGCCCTCACTGTGAGGCAGTACATACTGGTAACTATGGTGTTCAACCAGAAGAGGCCTGGTAGGCTAGAGATGATGCAATGATATCTCCTGACCTGTCCATAGAGAATGTATACTAGGTTACTTTAGCACTTACACTTTCACAAAGACTGGATATTTTCTTGGGCATATAGTCTGGGATGGAGGGCATCAGGTCAAACCAGATAGCATTTCAGACACAGTAATATATTCTCGTGACGTGTCCCCTGAATTGGATCCACGGTCAACTATAGGAGGTGCATTCGACTATAATAGGGGATCCTAGACCTTAGTGCTATCGGACCGCATACAAGGCTAGAATATACGCAGTATCAACTATGATTTGCCTAGTGAGCAGTAAACCTTTGGTAATCCACGATGCTTTCCAAAAGGAGGCACTCGCAGAATAGAAAGGGTACAAAAGGTTCCATGCGTGGCAAACCACGCACCGAATGATTGAAAAATGGTGCCCAAAATGCTTCATATTCCCATGAAGCAAGGCAACAAGGCTTGACAAGGGTACAGCGAGCTATTCGGGCGTAAATTATGATTCCAGGAAATGGATGTCTGCTAGACTAGATAGTTTCACACCATGCCATTTCAACATGGCTTGGTATGCTTCAGTCTAGTTATCCCGTTGAACAACTCACTTGTAGTTGCGCACAAGCCGTATGTAAATGTACCATAGCATCATTCTAAGAAACGTGCCTCATGGGGACTGGCTCTTCGCTCTGTTCGCCTAAACATTGCAAGTTCTGGCGAGTAGGATGTGTGGGATCATGCAGCGGCAGTTGCGAGTCGGCGTGTTATTTGCGTCATGGCATCCGCAGCTCTTCGCTACAATACCATCCTGGTGGTAAATGATGGCAAGGAGCCACTAGAGCATCAAATCAAGAATCAGATGCTTGTGGGTATTCCCAAAAGTACCACCCACAGTAAAATTCCAGCCCCCGCCTATGGAATTTCCTTCTGAAATCGGGACCGATATTGTCTTTGTAGTGGAATGACCACAAATGACCAACACCACAAAGGGGAAACTTCGGGCATATAGGTTCGGGATTGCCGTATCTGTTCAGTTTATCCTAAGCATATCTGGAGCGCAAGCCAAGCTCTGTGACTTGCGGGGTTGGGCAACAATGCCTCAAATGTCAGAGGAATAGAGGTTCCTCTGCCCATCACTGGGGAACAGGGGTCATTAGCATCGGAGAGGAGATACAGCTGTTACTAGCCTTAGGCGCATTTCGCGCACGTAGTGGTACCGAGAGATTGCTTGGATGGCGGAAAGCCTCAGTGAAAACGCTACGAATGGTGTGGGGGGATCGTTCTAGAGGGTGAGGTGCCCGTGGCGGTGGGATTCTCTGACCGCAATTTTAGATCTTCGCCACCTGGCATTCCAGATTCCCCTCCCATGCGGAGAAAGGTTGCCACTAAACGCAAACAGTAGATCGATACAACAACATGGATATCGGAGGAAGCAGCAACATTAGTTCACTGTGCGGGACTGACGAGAACCACGGATCTTTGAGAAAATGTCTCGGTTCGTTGTACTGTACATACTAGAACCCCCATGATCACGTGTGGCTGTGAACTCTGACGGCAGTTTCATGTTGCCATTAAGATTAGATCCAGTTGTATGAGCCGCAGAGTTCCATGTCTCCATACTGCGTGTGTCAGACTTCTGACAGACATGAGTTTTCTTTTCGCAGATAAGGAGATCAGCAACGAAGAGCAACCTGTGATTGGATTAGAGGCATCAAAGCAAAATTGGCCGAGCGTGGAGATCAGTGAGTAATGTTGGGGTCCAGTTCCGCAACTTTGTGACCAGTCAAGCGTTCTCAATTGGCGTATTGCTGATGGGGCGCTTGAGTAACCGTTGATCATATCGGATCTTGTCGAACAGGTTTCCGTAGGGGCACGGCCGTTTTGGGCATGAAACTACACTTCCGATTCCGTGATATTTCAAGAAACGGTGAGCTAGGGGCTGGAGCAGTACCAAGGGAATTTGGGGACATTTTTTTGTGTTCCGTGATATGATTCTATGCCGGTGTAATCTAAGATTTGGTGTGGCAAGAATAATGTAAAACAGCCTTCTGATGGTTCGGCATCGGCGTAGTGAGGGGTGAAAATCATTAGTCAGATCCCAAGGGATGCTGTCGAAACTTCGAGGGCTTCATTAAAGGACCCAACTGTCCATGGGGCAGAAAAGTGGCCTCCATTGATTGGCCTTCATTGGCCTCTGGTCCTTTGAGCCACGGCCAGTTAGACTGCAATGCTGCGAATGGCTCCATAGTAAGGTACCCAACTCATGACTAGTTTTAAAGTACAAGTAAGGCATGTCTGACATACCGCACTAAGGAGCTAGAGAGAAACAACGACCGAGTAAACAACGTTCTTAGGCACTGTAATCCGATTTCTATGCTCTCTAGGGCTACTCCCTGGTGGAAGAGCGTCGATCTGGAATCGGAGTTTGGCTGCTCTGGGTGCATTGTGCCCTGTGCACCGCTTGTACTAGGGTTCGAGACTGTACGCCGGAGTCGACACGAGTCTAGGTATGTATGGGCGCCGCTCTGAGGGGGCCAAGTCTCTCCACTGACGGGGGGCATGATTGATATCATTGTATTGGCTAAGAACTGAGGAAGGGAGGGGGGAATGAATGCCTTGAAGCGACGGATCAGCACACCGTTCGTTGGTGCAATCAATCTTCCTGCCAGGTTGTACACCGCTTTTCCCTCGCCGCACCAATCATGAACTGACGTGCTCACAGCTGGAAGTACTATCATGAGGCGAATCGTCCAGAAGGCGAGAAGTTTCATCCACACCGGGCCGCTTATTTACTACTACTAGTAGTACATTCTTAGGTAGATCTCTTCTAGGTATTCCATACCTACGACGGTACATACTTATTTACATACACCTAAATACAGCATTAATATGAACTGCTATTATTATCTTATTCATCTGGTTTCCGTGTACCTCAACTCAATCGGTCGAGACGTTGAGTCGACTGATCCATGGAACCACGCTGACTGGCACCGAAGATCCTCATCGGGTTGTCACGCTTGAGTCCATTTGAATGTGTATCTGGGCCACGATCCCTGGTACTAACCGTGCACCCACCCGCCAAAGATGAGTCAAATGGGAAAATTAAAAATAAAAAATCCCCTAAATGGCTAAGCTCAAAACAATGGACAACACAAATAAAAAGAAATCGAAAAAAAGGGAGAAAAGGAAGAGAGGGAAAAAAATTAATGAAATGGATGGATGACCACATAATCAAGATAGAGTGCTGTCGCGAACCATTCGAGACGCGCATGGGGGAATCCTTGAACATAATTTTCTGGTACTGTACTCCGTACCAAAGGCAAGGTAGGCCTAGGCATTGCATGTACTGTAATATCTAGTGTATGTCCAATTAATGAATGACTATCCATAATTTATGCGTGCTCTTCGTTCATCGAAATATGTGATCATCAGATGGGAACCTGATCATGCTCCGTAGGGCACCAAACTGCGGAATTAAGGGATCTCGGTTGTCCCCATCAAGTTTAATTAATTAAGAAATACTAAGAGAAAAGAAGAGGAAAAGGTAAAAAAAAGGGAAAAAAAAAGGAAGGGGGAATTGACTACGAGATTAGTTTCGAAACTATGACTTGCACTGCAGCCGCTATTAGCTCCAGAAATCTTATTCGTTTTCTAATACAACGGAGGATTAATGTCGTCTTTGTAATGCCCCAGTCATGTTGCTCTAACCCAGGTACGTGCAGCAATTAGGGCGTGAACCGCCGTCACATATTTTTTTTTTTTCATTGACCTGTTGTCTCCACTCAATGCAGAATTACACTCGCAGAGCCCACGCCTTGACCAGCACACGACGATACTAACCCGTACCCCCTTACACAATCCTCCAGCAGGGAGGAAATGTAAAATCCTTTGTACGTAGTCAAATTTACAGGGTACTCGCTGGCGGTAAAAGTCAAGAAAGAAAAGAAAAAGAAAAAGAAAAAAGAAAGGGGCGGGCACAGGCAAGGAAGATAAACAAGCCATGATAATGCAACCTTGATGCCGGGAGAGGTTGAGCGCTCAACAATCTCAAACGAGCAAGACCATGTTGGCTCCAGTCGGTAACAATGAGAGTGCATGTTGCAAAACTGCAGCAAACCTCCGACGGCACTATTCAAGAACTGCCATTCAACCCCGACAGAGTCGTGCAGGATCATTGGATTTTGCAGGGTAAAGCAATTCGCCATCCAATCATGATTCATACAGGCAAGATTAACACTTGATCCGTCCAAAAGTCAATGATCATCTAGAAGTAGTTGTCATCGAACAGCTCACCACAGTCGTCAATGGTTGACCATCACGACGGTTAGACCTCCTGAGAGATGAAAAACGATCATTGGATGGATTTCCATGTTTCGGAAACAAAAACAAAAACAACAATAATAAATCAACAATTTATAAATAGGTATATACGAGGCATTAAAGCAATCGAGCAGCAAGAAGGCCTGTCTGAGTAATGGCCTTGGGTACATACATGCCTTACTCATGCTGCTTCGGGGTGTGTACAGTACGATACATAGTACCGAGTACTGTCCTCTGTACGAGTACTTATCAGCACAACCCTAGAGAATGCGAATAACTAGACTAGACCAAAGGGATGCACCGGGACGAAAGTCTGGTTTATATATGAAAAATAGGAGGGTTTAATTTATCATATCAACAGTCTCGTGACGGTAGATCATTCTTGCAAGGTTCTAAAAAGAAGAAAAGAAAAAAGAGGAGTGGCCGGACTGGAAATGATGAACATCCATCGGCCAAGGGCTCCAACACCGTATTTCCCAAACGAGACGAGTCACTGACTCCCCGCTTCCTCAGGCACGCTCAGCTGTCCCAGCCGCCCACGCTTGGTTTCTCTTCCCCTCTCGCCCGCCTCCCACTTTGTTCCTCTTTCGTTACTGTTGTCGTCTTGCGCGTTCACGCTATATGTACAACAATATATTTTTACCTTCGTTGCTGGCATTTGAAACGCCTTTTTCTTGCTGTCCAGTCGTTATTATCTTTATCAGCCCGCCGCTCTCGAATCGAGAGCGTAGGTTCAGGTGTATAACAGGTACCTCCCGTTTCCCAAACCTTTGGTTCTTACGCCACTGATCGAGATCTCCGCATCGTTAGGAGCGCACCGTTGGGTGTACAAACCTACCCCGGACCCCCTTATAAACAATCCTTACTTGCGTCCTTAAGCAAATATTCAACTGCAGGCTCTATTTTCGCGCTTGGAACTTAAACTCTCGAGGCGTTCATTGTGTGTGAGTCGCTGTTCTTTTCCGAGATCTTTCTCCGCCAAATCACCCCTCAGCCCCTCTCCAACTCCTTACATCGCACGCTATCTAAGAAAACACACCGCCAACCGGCACACACTGGTCCCTGTGCTTCAATTAAAGCCCCCAGGCGTACTCGTCACTGCTTCTTGAGAGTTGACAACTCCATAAACAGCCCGCCTCATTCAACTCCATACCATGCTGTGACTGCTTCTCTAACTTGTCTAGGCCCCTGAATGGTATTAGTCCAGTGATCTCCGTTTTATAGTGGCCGCCCATCATGGCCTTTAAGAACGGACTTAGTGAACGCCTCGATGAGCTGCGATTTCCCTCTCCGCGATCCCCTACCTCAGAGTCACCGTTTCCCGGATACAATTCGATCTCTCCAGGTCATTCGAACCTCGCGTCGGCTTTTTCGCGGCCGTCGGGTGATGTCCGTGCCAATCTTCAGCGTCGTTTCACCACAGACTCCAGCAAGCTTTCGTCTTGGAGCTATTTGAACCATGCTGGAAATGCGCCTCATATGCCAGATCCCTTAGATCTATTGTCATCGGTAAGCTTTCTCCATTTGACAAGTTGTCCTATCTTCCACCCAGCAGCGACGTCCCAGTTGCCGAGCTCTTCTGGTGACATGGAGGTGTGGTTCGAGTCGGATTGTAGTTGTTTCATCCCTAGTTCAATGCTGCCGCTTGTTGGCGACTTATGGATGTGGCACTTTATTCTCAATTCAGGCCTAGAATCGTCCCACACTGCCTAACTCCTGTTGATCTTCACTTTTTCTATCACCTCATAAGTTTCACAGATCACAATCTTCCGTGTCACAAGAGCCTGGCCATATCTCCTGGCTGCCCCTCTATTTATTTTGCTTTCTGATTCGCCTCTTCTGTATCTGATTGTTTCTAATACTTTCCCAGTTTGAAAAGAAGCGCCAGCACATCGAGTATATGCGGGAGCAAAAGAGGAGGTTCGAAGAAGATATGAAGCTACTAGACATGCAGCATGAGAAAGAGAAGCTAGAGATGGACCGAATTGCAAAGGACCTTGCCAAAGCTGGCATATCTGGCCCTGTCAGTGAGCCTACGACCCCTCCTGAGTATCGTGAAAACAGCTTCTCAAGTGGGTTCACACGACCCACTCGCTTCTCAACTTCATCTGTCACCTCATCCCCTGGTTTCTTCAATGTATTTGCCCCTTCTCAGGCAACAACTCCACAGGGCCAGGTGAATCCCGCCTCTGCACAAACCCCTACCAATCGCTTCTCGGTGCATTCTGTTCCTGGTTCTCGCAGAAACTCCGAGAAAGAAGATTTCAGTCAAGAGCCTACATCCCCTTTTCGTCCTGGACCTGCGTAAGTTTTCCCTCTCTCAAGTCATATTGATCACTGTGAATCGAGTTTGTTGTAACCTGGATGTTTGTGTGTTTCACTCTGTACCAAGCATCATGGTCTCGGCGTCGTGGCTGCGCTGCCTGTGAAGGAACACAACAGTTCACTTTGTTGCCTGACCTTCCCTTCAGATTTGGTTATTTTGATGTGACCCTCTGCTCATTTTTCCATGATATTTGTTATTCATGCCTGTTTTTTTGTTCCCTTTTATGGTATCTCGAGCTACAAGTTACTGACTCACTTTTGTTTAGTATCCATCGTTATTCAATGCCATCTGCTGGTTTTGGATCCCAGCTCCGCCCAAATATCTCTGGCTTTAATAACGCCTCTGGGTTGGAGTCATTTAACACCACTAAGTATCTGTTCCAGAACGAGGACGATAGAGCGACTTTGAGGGAGGAAGATCGAATTCCAACTCCTGATATCAAGAGTTATCTTAAGTTGACAGACCCTGACGACAAGTTCCCTACATTGTCACGCAGGGACGACTCGGGATTGGTAGGTCATTATTACTCATTCCTCTATCGATTACAATCACGTTAACAAGAAGATCAGCTATCTGCAAACTCAGATGCCTTAGACCTGGCCAATTCTCGCACTCCAAACCCCGAAACCTGGAACTCTCATAGCCGGCATCGCTCTTCTCATCAAAGCATGCCACAAAATGCTCTAAACATGTTCCGGCTTGAGCAGCTGGGAAGCCCGACTAGCGAGGGTCATTCTAACACATCTCGACACGCTGCTCGTCACTCGCTTGAGGCAAACCTTCTTTACAGTGCTGAGGGAAGCCACGAAGGTATGACTGCAACCTCGTCAAACCGTCCAACTTCTCTGCAGTCATCATACTCTACCAATGACCTCCCTACTGTAAAGGGCGATGGATTTAACCCTGCCATCACACCACCAAAGACTCATGCGGAACATTTTCAGCAACACAATGCCAACATGGGCCGAATTCCTGCAAATGCTGTCAACACCCGCCAGCAGAAGGATTCGCCAGACCGCGATGACCCAAGCATGCAGGGACCCCGGTCTCAGCAGACCACCCTACAGCCTAATGCAACACCCTTTGGGCCGCAACTCACTTCGGCTGCCAGCACCAGCACTGCTGCTCCGGCTTCTTTGGCCACTTTCCAGCAGCCCTTTTATGGTTACGGCGTCCAGCCTTACATGGGGAATCCCCTCCCGGTAAACGGACAACTTCAGAACTATAATCCTGGCGCTTCTTACGGCGCATTTCCCGCCTACGGCAATTACCGTCTAGCAGAGGGTCCAGCAAAGGCCATGGGATCTCGCCGCAGCAACGGCGAAGGAGAGTCCGCCCAGCTATCTCGCTTCACTAATTTTCCATTGGAGCACTATCGGGGTGAGCTGTATGGCCTCTGTAAAGACCAGCACGGGTGCAGGTACTTGCAGCGGAAGCTAGAGGAGCGCAACCCGGAACACGTCCAGATGATCTTTGATGAGACGCATTTGCATGTTGTGGAGCTAATGACCGGTTCGTAACCTTCTAACGAATTCTGTCGATGTGGCCGTTCTAACTTTTCCGTAAACAGATCCTTTTGGTAATTATCTTTGCCAGAAGTTACTTGAGTACTCCAATGATGAGCAGCGTACAGCGCTGATCAACAACGCCGCGCACCAACTTGTGAAGATCGCACTGAATCAACACGGTACTAGGGCTTTACAGAAGATGATCGAGTTCATATCAACTTCTGAACAGACACAAACCGTGATCCACGCTTTGGAAGATCACGTTGTGGAGCTGGTTCAAGATTTGAATGGCAATCATGTCATTCAGAAGTGCCTGAATCGCCTCTCTGCAGAAGACGCCCAGTTCATCTATGATGCTGTGGGTGCTAATTGTGTTGTGGTCGGCACTCACCGCCATGGATGTTGCGTTCTTCAGCGCTGCATTGATCACGCTTCTGGTGAACAGAGGGCTCGCCTAATCGCCCAGATCACTTCCAACGCGTTTGCCTTGGTTCAGGACCCTTTTGGAAACTACGTGGTGCAGTACATTTTGGATCTGGCCGAGCCCCATTTCACCGAACCCCTTTGTCAGACGTTCCGTGGAAATATTCCCGCCTTGTCAAAGCAGAAATTTAGCTCCAACGTTATCGAAAAATGTCTCCGCACCGCCGACGGCCCGGTCCGAGGCCAACTCATCGAGGAGATGCTCTCAGGCTGTGAGCTGGAGAAAATGCTCCGAGATTCCTTCGCTAACTATGTTGTGCAAACTGCCATGGACTTCGCGGACAGTGAGACCCGAACCCGCCTGGTCGATGCGATTAGACCAATCTTGCCTTCAATTCGTCAAACACCTCACGGTCGTCGCATCGCTGGCAAGATGATGGCAGCAGAGGGCTCCGGGAGGGGAAGTGCTACAACTAGCGGACAAGTCACTCCGAACGAGATGAATTCGGCTCAGCTTCCTGGACCTTTGCAAGGTAACCAGAAGCCTTTCTTGTATCAACATCCCTCTTTTCCCATAGGTGGTGCCCAATTTGGTGTTGGCTCTTCAACCAATGCTTCGTCTGGGGGCCCAAACGAAAACCCCTCTGGGATTTTCACTACTCCAGTCCAGCACTCGAACGGCAGTCTAGGTGCTCAAGGTCAGCTGTATGCATACTTTTAAGCTGGTGTGAAATATCTTGGATTCGCTACTTATCCATTGAACTGTACTCATATTTGCAATGATGATACGATCTCTATGACTTACGGCCATCTTGACATATGTCAACGAATTGGGAACCTGAAACATTGATACCACGACAGATCTTTTATCTTTATGCAACTTGCATTGCATCTTTGGATTCTTGACGATACGATGCAGTCTGATAAAAGATTCTACCTTCATTGATGTCCTGTATTCTTTCAAGGCGTTAAATGCTCATGTTTATCACATCTTTTGACGAATATACCTGCCACGTCTATTTCTTCCTTGTCGTTTCCACCTACTAACCCAGCTCTCCAACTTTAGGTTGAGTGAAGGTTGGAATGTTTCATACATGTGTTTTTGAATTTTTTTTTTTCCAGGATATTTTCCTTTATTTTCATTCATTATCAGGCAATGCTGAACTGTGTTTTTATCGTCTTTCTCGTCTCTTTAACGTTACTTGGAATGCTCTGTTTTGTTGCCTGCTTCAGTCGTCATTGTGGCCATCTTGACTCTCCGGTTGGAACAGTGGGCTGTCATATGAAAGTTATCTATGATAAGTACTGTATGCTCTCTTGGTACTGTGGCATGGCGCCTATGTTACTTCTTATCTGTGTTTTACACATACTGGCGACGATTGCTGCATGATTCATGACTCATTGGAAGCTTGTCCCAACAGCATTCGGTAGAATAGATGTACCCATACGTTAGCAATTAAGGTGTTACTGTACTCATCTCCGGCGGTACCTGAATTGATATGAAAATTAACCATGAGAGCGTTGTCCAGAAGCAATTCCAAGGACATCAACATGGGCATTACTCTACATATATACACACGTGACTTCGCATGTGAAGCGCGACGATAAGATCTCCGGTCTTTTATCTCCGCGCGATGAGCTTGTTCTGTCCCTGACGCTCTCTGTAAATGAGACTCTTCCAGGTGTACCATCTCAAAGCACCTGATGCTTCCGATAGAGATTCCTCGGTCACTGAGCCGAAATTGGCCATGTCGAGAGCTTCAAACCAGACAACTTGCCAGCCTTCTTGGGGTACGTTTCACTTGGTCTGCCCATCTCCCAAAGCGAACCCTTGAGGGCGTGTCACTAACAGTTGACTGCTCACCTTGCTTAGCCTCTCGGTCCTAGCCCTGCAACGTTAGTTGTGCATGGTATATCTGCCACGTGCAAGTCGACCATCGTTCGCGCCGTCCTTTCCTCCCTCGAAGTTCCACACGCCATTGTGCGAAGCACGGAATGCATAACAGGCCGCCACCTGCTGACAAAGATACTGTGGGCAGCATTAGAAGCATTGGGGAAACGGGATGATTGGGAGAAATATGGCAAAGGAAGGTGTGAGCATGTCAGTACGCTCGCCGTCCTTCTAAGTGAATGTTTGGCATCAAGGTCTGGCAAGGCAGATGAGAAGTTCGTGCTTGTTTTGGATGGGATCGATAAGCAGCGAGAGGCACCACAGACTCTGTTGTCTGCGCTAGCGAGGCTGGGAGAAATAGTGAGTTACTTTGGACTTACTTCGATATTTGAATCAACCATTGCTGACTGAAAGTCGAACAGATCCCCAGTCTCTCGGTTGTTTTGATTCTCAGCGCTACTCCACGACCACTCTTCTTGCAGGCTGCAGGTGTCCCGCACATCAGTTTTCCTCCATATACGCGCAACGAAGCAATTACCATTATCTTGAACTCACGACCACCTACAGTAGCCGGCCTCTCTGATGAGATACCACTTAAAATATACCCCCATTTCGTTTCGGCCATCTATGACTCCCTAGTTGGGCCCACAGCCAGTTCTATTCCCACCTTTCGATCGATATGCGAGAAACTTTGGCCCCAGTTCATGTCTCCTATCACAAACGGCGAGACTCCGCCCGGAGGCAGTGAAGAATGGGACTTCTCTCGGCTTCTCCTTAAGAATCGTGGTCTCTTCCGGCATCACGGCGAAGCGGCGCTTGTGCATCATATCGTTACCGAGGAGCCAGCATCATTCACCAATGGCTCAGTCTCGAAGCCCATGCTGCCATCTGTATCTACGCCGTCCCCCCTTCCCTCCCTGCCTTATTTCCCGACCTTGATTCTAACGTCTGCCTATTTGGCCTCCCACATCCCCCAACGACTCGATACCATCTTTTTCTCCAAGTTTTCGTCATCTTCTCTGTCAGCACGGAACAAGCGTGCCCATCATCGACGACGACTGAAGCTCTTATCTAAAGCCCAGGCGGAGGATGCTCGAACTGTCAGCAATGATCCCTCCACCCCAAGCAAAAAGGGCAAGAGACAAAAGACTCGCATCACAAAATCGACCTTGGAGTCGGCTTTTGCCACTTCTTCCGCCACAACCTCTGCTGCTGGGGCCACTGGTATCACTGGCCCATCCACCATTCTCACAGCCCGTCCATTCCCCTTGGAGAGACTGATGGCTATCTACCACGCTATTGATCCTAACCCGCCGGCAAATCCCATCCTTCAAGCAGCAGTTTCCGATGCAATATATGCGGAACTTGCCACGCTACGTCGACTACGGCTTGTTGTTCCTGCTGCAGGTCGAGAAAGTGGTGGTCGCATGGGATTGGGGTCAGGTGGATTGAATAGCGGAAACACCACATCCGATGCTGGTGAAAAGTGGTGTGTCAATGTCTCTGGCGACTGGATCGGGGAAATGGCCAAGGGTATCGGGGTTGAAGTTGGTGAATGGTTAGCAGGAGGCTTAGATTAGGTGGCTCTCAGCGCAATGTAATAACATTTGTAATTCAGAGATGTAGCATCATCCATTAGCATACAATCATGACTTGCATTCATGAAATATATATATTCCTTCACCAAATCCATTCGTCCACCGTATCCTTCGCACATACTAATATGCTTGGAGTTTGTGGCCCATGCAAAGATCCATTCCCTGACTCAAAGCAAACTGAGGAGATGCAATGATCGTACTGGTATTTCGATAGAGGTGAAGAAACCTGCTCGCCGGTTCGAAGTGAAAACAGCTGAATCTTGCGCTCATCGGACGCTGTGAATGACGAATCTGGCAGTCAGTGACCTCCGCTAGAAGGACAAGGAGGATATGAGACTAACCACTTGCTAGGAGACCCAGTTCAGGGCTAATATCAAAGTCGGGTATAACCTCGGGTGAATAATCTGAAAAACTGAGGTACGGTTTGGTCGAGGTGTGGTGTTTGCTATTGGGATTCGGGTTGCGTTGAAGGCCATTGGCTGGGTAGCGGATGTCGTACATTTTCAGCTGCTCTTGTGTCAGTTGCTCTGCGAGTATAGCTGTCCTACCTCAATGTACAGACATGTAGATTTCCACGGGGAGAAGTCGATAACGAAGGGGGGCATACTGAGTTTATTCCGGCCACAACCATGCGATATGGATCAACACTTTTGATTTTAGTGACGGCATGCGAATGCTGGAGTCTCGTTGCCGTTCCGGCACTGCGAAGGTCATGGAGGAATATCGCCGAGTCTTTGAGTCCGGCGGCGATGACTTGGGCGGAGAGCCATTCCACGCTGGTAACGAGGGCGTGGGAGGAATCCATCCGTCGATGAAGGATTGGTTTTCCTGTGTATACATCACTGGCAAATGATTTCTTTGATAGGGCCCAGTAGCTTCCGAAGCCTTCCAATGTATGGAGCCCGTCTGAGGTGCCAATCGCGAAAAAGGGCATGGTGCCAACGGGGCAGGGTGCGGAGCACCATAGCGATGATGCCATGCGGAGGCGGACTGGGTGGGAAACTGTTTTCGATGTTCGTCAATTTTGTTCTCATTGCGCTATGTATCTAGGGGAGAAACGTACAGCTTGGAGGCCAGCGGTAATCGCCACCCTCGTCGGGATCGGGAAGCATTCGTGGTGCGAGGAATGAGTCGCCGTTTGGACCGCTATCCATTGTCGCTCTGATGCGGTCAGCCATACTGAGCAGGACTTTGGTTGAAAGGGTTTGCCCTACAGTAAGTATCCAGTATGACTTAACGAGATGGAAGACAGCTGGAGCATATCACATCAGCTGCTGTCTAGCGATTATAATCTTCAAAAGGTGAGTAACATACCCTATAGGGTTCTTTGAAGAGCACCCGTTCCATGGTCCGGTTGTAAGTCCAGTTTTCCTGATCGCAGTCTGGGAAGCATATTCTGGTGGCGGTTAGCAATTTGAAAGCCAGCCGCCACGCACTGAAAGGCTTCGCTCACGAAACAGAAGATTCACCACCGCGATGGCCGCCTTGAAGCAATTAGCAGCTGAGGTAGTAGTACGACACAATAATCAGGCAACTCACTAGCGACCAGAATCCCGGACCGTTGGTTGCGCAATACATGTTTGATGGAGTATTCATCCGGCCAGGGCTCAAATTGGTGCAACTGGTTTCGGCGAAGTTGGCCAGCATATAACAAACCCCGTTGGTCTTGCCGGGCACTTTTAGTTACAATCTGGGTTCCAATCTCTCGCTCTGCCCCAATGAGAGGGTTGGCTAGGAATGCTGCTCTCTTAATTTTTTCCTTTGCTATCCTCCGAGTGAGGTGGACTTTCCGTTGGCGTTTCTACGAGGTTTCAATAACGAAGAACTCAAAATAGGATCTGTGCTGGTGGTACAGACCTCCTGATCCTTGCGTTTGCGCTTAACAGCATCTTTGGAGTATTGGGCTCCTGCTGGAGCTTTATGGCTCGCCTCAACCTTGAAGTATTTTTTCTTCTCGGGGTCTAGGTTTTGATATCAGTATCAGAAGAGAAAAGAGAAGCATATGAAGTAAGATTGAGTGGGCAGGCGTTGTGACACACGACTACCTACTTACCGTAGTAGAACCCTGGTATCTCTCTGTTCATGTTTTCTGTATTATACTATAGATGGACTGATCAAGACGATAAAACTGCGTTGCACCCTAAAAAGTGAGTCAAAAAGATAATGTCGCAGATTGTTCTCTCAAGTATCAGTAGAATAGACCAGGAACTCCTTGAATGCCAAGATATGCAACATTATCAGACAGCCCCCAGTGGTAATCGTAATCGGTAGTGTCAAAGGTAACTACGGGTATGTTCAATAGCGCTGGATTTCCCGTGGTTGGCAGATCCGAAAGGCCCTCTTGAGTTGAACGAAGGGTCACAAAAGCTCTAGTGGAGCATAAGGCGCATAAGTAACCGAATAGATACAGCTGTTTAAAGATCAACCAATGGGTTGAAAGGTGACGGTCATGGTTCAAGAGTCCGCGTAGGAGTTTTTCTGGCGATTTGGTTTGGGGTATTTTTGAAAGCATGACGTCTTGGTTGGGATTATGTCAGCGGCGCCAGCTTCCGATTGGAGGAGCAACCCTATACACATTCCCTCTCCGGAGTAGTAGATTTGGAAAGTTAGTATTCAGCATTCAGAATGTATCTTTCTCTCGTCCCTATTGGAAAACCTCTTCATTATAGAGCATCCATTCTACGACACAACACTTTCATTTTTTTTTCTTTATATATCCCTCAACGCGATCTGCATATTAACTGTCTCATTTCGAGGTATTAATGAGTAGTATATCATCAACAGGCGTATCATGATTACTATGCGGTACGGTATAACCTATAAGATGGAAAGCAAAGGCAGTCACGTAGATGGCAGAATCGGGGGCTATGGAAGGAAGCACCTGATCCACTATTCCTCAAAGAGGACTCTGGCAAATTATCCATTTCTCCAAATACTACACTTCGATTTAACAATTACTCGCATGGCCGTGGTAAATTCTTCGAGGTAGGGACGCCACCGTCGTTCTTGCCATTTGTATGATACAAATATGTTTCTTTACCTCGAGTTGTCTTTACTATTCTTCCCCTTCCCCCCTTTTCTTTCTGATTGTTCTTCCCAATCTTAATTATAACTGAGGCTTCTATCTGAGGCCCGCATCTCTCTTCACTGAATCATTTGCATATTCTATTGAATACGAACAACATATCTATAACCCATAGCAAATCCCTTTCATCTTAACAACTTATATCAGCCTTTCACAGAGTTCCCAATGCCTAGTATTCAGCACGGCCTGGACACCACGGGGGCCCCTCACGGTGATGGAGCGTCTTCCAGCCAAGATTATGTGGACCCAAAGGAACAGTTCGTGGCAAGAGCATCGGCTGAATACAAATCATTCACCGAGAATGCGGAGGATGGAGAAGACATTGAGGACATAGATGCTCTTATCGACGAGCTCGAGTCTATAGACGGCAATCTCGATTTTAATGACGTTGGACAAGACGAAAAAAGCAAACCCTGTTGTATCTCGGAGGAACTGCTTCAAACAGACCCCAGTACAGGTCTTACCGAGCCCGAGGTGTTACTCCGTCGAAAGAAGTATGGACTCAATCAGATGAAAGAAGAAACAGAAAACCTAGTCCTCAAATTTCTCTCATACTTCATTGGTCCTGTACAATTTGTGATGGAGGTACGTATATTTGGCCCTCACATTGGTGATCTTCGCTTATAAGCCCTCTTCGATACGCCATGGGCATAGACATCTGCAATCCTAGCAGTTGGTCTCCGAGACTGGGTTGACTTCGGTGTGATTTGTGCTCTACTCATACTCAACGCATCTGTCGGGTTTATTCAAGACTTTCAGGCTGGTTCCATTGTAAATGAACTGAAGAAAACGTTGGCCCTCAAAGCTGTCGTACTGCGCAACAGTCACCTTATCGAAGTGGATGCTTCAGATGTGGTGCCCGGAGATATACTAGAAATCGAAGAGGTAATTCGTTATGCAACTTTGTAGTGCGCCTCTAGTATGTTAACGTTCTAACCGCGGGCAGGGCACCATAATCCCCGCAGATGGCCGGGTCTTAATGAGTAACGTCCTTCAAGTGGACCAGTCTGGAATCACCGGCGAATCTTTAGCTGTTGATAAAACCGATGGAGATACCTGTTATTCATCATCGGCTGTGAAGCATGGTCATGCTCGTCTTGTGGTCACTGCTACTGGTGACTATACCTTCGTAGGGCGTGCCGCTGCCCTGGTTAGTGCCGCCGCATCCGGAACAGGACATTTCACCGAAGTTTTGAACGGTATCAGTATTGTCTTGCTTGTACTCGTGATAATGACTCTTCTTGTCGTTTGGGTATCATCCTTTTACCGCTCGAATGGTATCGTCACCATCTTGGAGTTTACCTTGGCCATTACTATGATCGGTGTGCCTGTCGGCCTGCCTGCTGTGGTAACTACAACAATGGCAGTGGGGGCAGCGTATCTAGCCAAGAAGAAGGCCATTGTCCAAAGGCTTTCCGCAATTGAGTCGCTAGCTGGTGTTGAGATACTGTGTTCCGACAAGACTGGTACATTAACAAGGAATAAACTGTCTTTGGCGGAGCCCTACACTGTTCCTGGTGTGAACTCAGAGGATCTAATGCTCATAGCTTGTTTGGCCGCTTCGCGAAAGAAGAAGGGTATGGACCCTATTGACAGAGCTTTCCTAAAAGCACTCAAGGATTATCCAGAGGCGAAAAATGCGCTCACACAGTATAAAAAGCTTGAATTCTTCCCATTTGATCCAGTGTCAAAGAAAGTCATCGCCGTAGTACAGTCTCCGCAGGGTGAGCGAATCATTTGCATGAAAGGAGCTCCTATTTTTGTGCTAAAGACAGTCAAAAAGGACCACCCAATACCGGAGGAGGTAGAGGCGGCTTATATGAATAGAGTGGCAGACTTTGCGGTGCGTGGTTTTCGCTCACTCGGTGTTGCTCGAAAGTGCAGTGAACGTGAATGGGAAATACTTGGCATAATGCCATGCTCAGATCCTCCTCGACATGATACTGCAAAGACCATACATGAAGCCAAGTCGCTCGGCCTGTCAATCAAGATGCTCACTGGCGATGCAGCCGGGATTGCCCGTGAGACGTCGCGCCAACTTGGACTGGGCACAAATGTTTATAACGCCGAACGTCTTGGCCTCGGTGGAAACGGAACAATGCCTGGGTCCCAGGTCTATGACTTCGTCGAAGCCGCCGATGGATTCGCTGAAGTCTTCCCTCAACACAAATATAATGTTGTTGATATCCTCCAACAACGAGGCTACCTAGTGGCAATGACCGGCGATGGTGTCAACGACGCTCCATCGCTGAAGAAAGCCGACGCCGGGATTGCAGTTGAAGGCTCCTCAGACGCAGCCCGTACTGCAGCTGATATAGTCTTTCTAGCACCTGGCCTATCTGCGATTATTGATGCTTTGAAAACGTCCCGTCAAATATTTCATCGTATGCACGCTTATGTGGTGTATCGAATTGCGCTGTCCCTGCACCTCGAGATATTTCTGGGACTCTGGATAGCCATTATGAACGAAAGCTTGAACATACAGCTTGTGGTTTTCATTGCTATATTTGCCGACATTGCCACGTTGGCTATAGCTTATGATAAAGCGCCCTATTCGAAAACACCTGTGAAGTGGAACCTACCTAGGCTATGGGGAATGTCTGTCCTCCTTGGGATTGTTCTAACGATAGGCACTTGGGTCACGCTATCCACCATGTTGTCCGGTGGTGAACAGGGAGGCATCGTGCAAAACTTTGGGAAACGAGATGAAGTCTTATTCCTAGAAATCTCGCTAACTGAGAATTGGCTTATCTTTATCACACGTGCGGAAGGCCCCTTTTGGTCCTCAGTCCCTTCCTGGCAACTTATGGGAGCTATCCTGGTAGTAGACCTGGTGGCAACCTTCTTTTGCCTCTTTGGATGGTTTGTAGGAGGCCAAACCTCCATAGTCACCGTCGTCCGTACATGGGTATTCTCAATCGGTGTGTTCTGCGTGATGGGTGGTTTATATTACCTGTTACATGACTCCAAGGGCTTTGACAATATCATGAATGGGAGATGGCCCGGAAGCAAAGCTTCTAGACAACGACAGAAAGAAGACTTCGGTAAGGCTGCTCTTCATTTACTGGTCTTACTTTGGGTGTCTTGCTTATTGGAGGTAGTGGTTTCAATGCAACGAACTTCAACACTGCATGAGAAAAGTTCACTGAACGGAACCGATACTGGGTCCGAAGCCCCCCGTTGAATGATACTCGACCTACACGTATAGAAGCTATTGCAGTCACTGTGTCTGAGCGCTCATATGGTTACGTAGCTGTTTATAAAGAATCGTTGCCTTCTTTTGATCTTTTGTCCTTCGTTTTTCTTTTTTATCGGCCCAACAATTACGAGTGTGGTCCTTCAGCATTTATCCTTCTTGGCCACTCTCTCCATCCTTTTTTTTATTAACAAACCGTCCCTCACTTTTTATCTGGAACACAGCGAAGACTTTGTAGGTATGGTGGATGTTATGCAACTCTAAATTGTGACAAATCGTTATATTCAAGAAAAGTGCCATGTTTATATGAAGTGTTCTCTGTGGCGCAAGGAAGCAGACGTTTCGCAGTCCAATAATGCTTGCATCATCGTAACTGAAGCTACATCGTCTATATTGAAGCCATAGATTAGGATCATGATTGCAACTATGTCGTAAAATTATTAACTACCTCGGACCTAGTCTGATGCTGGTGCGGAGAATTTTCAGGTTTACCCAGGTCCATAGTACCATCTGTCCATCACTCCTCCGGCTTCATATTCTTTCTGTCAAACAAGTATGTGGGGTTACATTACATGGGTAGGGTTGAGGAAGTACCGCTGGGGAATATACATGACAGCAGTAACGATATGCAAGCCAACCAATAGATCAAATACAGAGTAAGGTAAAAAGAAAGGGCAAAAGGAAGGAAGATAAAGAGTCGAGCGAGTGGGTGAGTAAAGGGAAAACTATGTGCATGGTTGTGGAGAAGAAACGAAAGAAAAGGAGAGTATTAAGATTTCGATGTCAGGTGATCTACTGCCTGAAAAGAAGATGATTGTTAGTTAACTGTGCGTAGGCATTGCATTTTCGGGGTGATGAGTGGATTTACCTTGTCAAGGTTGTAATCAAATTTCTCCAATGCGGCAAGAGATTCCTCACGAGGGAAACCCATGCCGGTCAAGCGCTGAAGAATTTGGTCATCTTCTGTGCTGGTCTGGAGAGCCCAGCCTGGTGCCTTTCCATCATGGCCAGTTGGGGACGTTGCCGTAGTAGTGCTAGTGCCATTGGCGGCACCAGGACCCTGGACGTTGTCAAGTGGCGCAAACAGCGCTTCCCAATCATGGGTCTGGGACTTGTCGTTGGAGTTAGATGGGGATGCGGCACCTCCAGGGGATGAAGGGGCGACATTCTGGTCAAAACTGAAGAAGTCCGAAGAAGCGGTGTTGCCTGCACTAGGACCAGGGGAGGATGCCTTCCGTTGTGTTGGGGAGTCAAAAGAGAAATCGAAGTCGTGATTATTCTTATTATCGGGAGTTTCGAAGTCGTCATCATCCTCACTCTCCTTTGCGGGTGCTAGATTAAGACCTGCGAAGGCCGCCTCAAAATCCGGGGCACTTGGCTTCTGGCTAGGAGGCACGATTGTCTCCTTGACGGGTTCAGGCTGCGGTTCCCCGTGAACAACTGGTGCTCCGGTGCTTGATTCACCGGAATGAGGAGCATCAGGGAAAGCTGTGGGGTCCTCACGTTTTGGCAAAAGACCATTAAACTCAGGAGCTTCCCCGGCGGCTTCTTTCTCAACACTTTCTTCATACTTGGGAGGGCTTTGCTGCGAGTCCGCAGCTGGAGGTTTGGATGCTACCTGGCTTTGCGGGGGGGCAACAGGGGTGAAACTATCGTCGAATCCCATGGGTGCCTCGCTATCTGTGCTGTCATCATCATCGTCATCATCATCGAACTCACGAATGGGTGGAAATTCGGAGACAGCTGGTGCACCATTGGTCTTGTCTGGGACAGTGCCCTGCTTCATAGTGGCGAATGCTTCTTCGAAATCATTTTCTTTCTGAGATTTTGAACGCTGATGCGCTGGTCCACCGAAAAGCTCATCAAAGCTGGGATCTTTCTTTTCCACAGGCTTGTCTTCACTGGAAGGCGATACAGCGGCATTTGCAAATTGTTCGGTTGCACCGGGAATTTCTGGGAACTTCTGCTTCAACTCCTCAGACTCATCGAACGCGGATGCAGAGGTAGGCCCAGCCTCGCTAGCCCCAGATTGAGCAGTTGTACTCAAATCTGGCGTATCATATCTACTAGCAGGTGGCGAAACCATCGTCGAGGAGGTCGCCGACTGTGCCTCGCCAAATGGAAGCACATTTGGTGTGAGCTGCCTAGACTGGGGCGGGGCTGGAGGTTCATTGAAAAACGCAGTCGCGGGCGGTGGAGGGGACGCTGACGGGGTCGGTGCTCCAGAGGTTGCGGACTTGATTGAAGTTGGATGAGAATCAGCACGGAAGGACGTTGGCGGCGGCGGTGTGGCTGTGTTGACCGGAGTTCCCAGAGATGGGCCGAATAGGCTATCAAAAGCACGCTGCTGATCATTTGAGACCTGGGGCGACAGAGCGTTGCTCTCACTAGAGCCGGTCATCTGGCGTTTGAAGAACGGGTTTGTGTTCTGGCTAGTTGTTGAGGCAGCTGGACTGCTGACTCTAGGGATGGCGCTGGCTGCAGCCGCGCTCTCGTCTGGCTCATAGGTTTGCTCCTTCGAGAGACCATCCATTTCTTCCTGCAGCTTCTCTTTTTCACCTTCTACAGTAGCAAGCTGCTTCTTGTTGATTGCCGCCAAACCTTTCTGCTGTCGCGCCTCAGAACGGGCCTTTTCGAGCGCCGGTTTAAGCTGAGCGACAGCAGCATTCGCCTGACGAATCTTCTCCTTCAAACTTGCATTTTCCTGTTGATCAGCAGTGAGTGCAGCAGATACTTGCTCGTACTGGTTCTGCAGATCCTGCCTGCTTCCCTCAATCAACGCGTACTCCTGCTGTAGCTTGCTGGTCTCGGCCTTAGACGCATTAAGTCGTTCTTCGAGAGCCTTGAAATTCTTGACCTCTTGCTCGTACATTGTCCTGGCCTGAGAAAGCCGAGCTTCGAAATCGCGCTTTTGCTGAGACGTCTGAGATAGTTCCTGCTCCGCTGAGGTGCGTTTAGCCTGGACGTTTTGCATTTCATTCGCCAATGAGCCTATCTGATTAGAAAGATTGGCAAGCTCAGTTGTTTCTTGTGTCAGTTTGTTGGACTCTTCAGGATCATTATCTCCGAGAAGGTCATCCGACGGTGACGCAGGTGAACGAGCAGTGGGGCCAACACCGGATGAGGCACCGGTCGTCTGTGGTTGAAGGCTTTGCCCAAAGGACGAGGTAGGGACAAAAGGCTTGAAGGTTGTTGAATTGCTTGGTGGGGATGCTCGAGATGTTGGGGAAGCAGGCATCTGGAATGGTACATTCGAACCACCTGTAGAGTGGGGTACCTGCGCAGGAGCTGGAGCCGGAGTCGGGGCTGAGAGAGAGTCGAGACCGAACAGATCATCTGCGGCCGACCGAACAGCCGGTGCAGGAGCAGGTGCTTGAGCCATACCCGTAGCCTGCGCAGGTATAGGAGCCGGGGCCATCTGAGCAGAACTAGGGCGACGCATACTCGGTGGAATTAAAGCTGGAGGCAGAACCTGTGGAAGCGGCTCCTTTCCACTGCGTACTTGACGAACCAGATACATAGCAACTGCAAATTCATCCTTCGTTAGTTGTCCATCAGCATCGATATCCGCCAAGTCCCAGATCTGAGCAAGGGTTTCCTCAGGTAGTTGCGCATTCATGAAGAAAGTCACAGCCTGGTCCCCGGTGATTTTGCCAAGTTTTGCCGAATCGATGGTCGAGAAGATACCATCGAATTGTGTTTTTTCGTGGGGAGTGACCAGCCAATCCACACCGGTAGACTGTGCTGAAATAGGGGACCCAAATGGCCTGTTGATAGGGCTCTGCGTCCGTTGTGGTCCAGTAAATTGTTTGGGAATTGCGGGCACTGGGGGAACATCAAGTCCCGGACGGGAACCAATGGAGGCACGGCTAGATCCCCTTCGCGCAGCAGCTTCATATAGACCTGGTGGTAGAGTCTGAGGAATTCCTCTCATTGCACCTGATTTGTAGGAGGTCAAAAGATGCATGGCAATGATGAACTCGGTCGCATCCAAGGCACCACGTTGCTTGGTGTCTGCGAGATTCCATATCCTGCCAAGGATTTCATTGGGCAGCCTTGCACGTTCGAAAATCTGTTTAGCGATCTCGCCTATAATTATTTACATGGTTAGCTGAGATCTATCCCTTCATGAAGCGTGGGCACTGCATGCCTGAAAGAACACCACTCCTGGAGACATCCGATTTCTCAAACAGCGACAGGAACTTATTCACATCATCTGGGTTCAACGGGGGAACACGAATCGATGCTCCAGGAGTTGGCGGAGGACTTGTTGCGCCTGCCTCACGCGGGGGGGCAGACGTATCGACTTGAATGCCATCGAACCTGGGCAGCGGCGCGGCTTAATTGGTGAAAATTGTAGTCAACATCATGCTCTCAGACATTCTATAAGAATATAAACTAAACAGCTGCGAGTGACTCACGTTGTAAAGCCAGTTCTTCTGACGGGGAACGGCCGGCTTGAGCGTGCCCAATCAACCGCAAGACAACACCGAACCCAGCGGGGGTTAGGAGACCGCGATTCTCCCTATCCGCAATTTGCCATATCTACAGCACACCCCAGATATTGTTAGCTAGGGTTCTTCCATAAGGAGACCAGGGGTGTGCAGTGGAGCTCGTTGTGC
Organism: Aspergillus bombycis; assembly: GCF_001792695.1. Lineage (NCBI taxonomy): Eukaryota > Fungi > Ascomycota > Eurotiomycetes > Eurotiales > Aspergillaceae > Aspergillus > Aspergillus bombycis. The sequence goes on along the minus strand of NW_019170041.1, from coordinate 59,257 downwards.
ATCGACGTACCAAGCCGAGAGTGTCGGGGGCTAACTTGGTCTTCTCAAAGAAGGGGACGGCGACTTCGCCAGTGATGACACCCAGATTAGTTGTGTCGGCGGCTTGGAAGAGTTGATAGAAAACGCGTTTTTCCTCAGGAGTCAGATTGAGGTTCGGGTGTCGTGCTGTTGGAAGTAAAAAGGAAACCCGTCAGTTCCGGTGTATCCATCGTATACGGGGTGCACCCATCCCCTGAGAGCTCTCCCACCCGCATCTGAGTTGCGTCATTGCTGGCTAGACTTACTATTGTCAGCCATAGCTGTAATTCCGGAGGAACAAGCCTCCCCTCTTTCTAAGCAATCTTCCCGGGATGCTCGACAAGGGGTCTTCAACGTTTCAGGGTTGCCAACTTATCCAGAAGATGCCACGGGCATGGATGGTCAAAGCGCTGCCTTCTGGATGAGGTAAAGTTGGACGGAATGGCGGGAATTAATGCCCCGATCGAGTTGCGATAGTAGAAAAGATAGCACGTTCACTTTGAAACACGGGGTTAAAGGATTGGGCAAGCAAGTAAATATGGACGGGATAGGGTTGCCGAGAGAGCTTGCAACAAGCTGGAAGAAGCGCAGCGTTCACTTAGAGGGGGAGAAATGAGGGATTGGGTTCATTTACTTCCGTAGCTTAGGCTTGGGTCCGGGGGGGTTTCTGCCGGGCGGTCAGACACCCTCAACCCAACTACTAGTAGTATGGAGCTTAGGCAGCGACCCATGGCGGAGTTGCTTGCATGAAGGATACAGGGTAATGAACTTGTCTTCATTTACTCAGTCAGTGCGCTACTGGAAGCCAACAGTCTTGTTCCTGGTGGTCCTTGGTATACTAATACAGTTTTACTATTCAATCACACCTTTGCATTCTTAATCATATTCTATCGTGCAAAAGCTACATATGGAAGGAGCGGTAAATTCATCGCTATTTCAGGGATATTAAAAATATATCAGACAAAGAAAACAAAGTCTGTGCTAATCCAAGCTTCTCTCTTATTTGCAGGCAGTTCAATCACATAACCTTGGCCAACGCCTGTCCCCAGCACAACAACTCGGAAACCATCACTATCAGCTTCCGATCACATGGTTGAGTACAACCATGGCCGAAATGCTGACCGAGCGGTGTTTTAGACTTAGTACTCAGCCTCAACCTCTTCCTCCAGCGAGTCGCTGGCGACCTCCTCGTAATCACGCTCGAGGGCAGCCAGGTCCTCACGGGCCTCAGAGAATTCACCTTCCTCCATACCCTCACCAACGTACCAGTGAACGAAAGCACGCTTGGAGTACATGAGGTCGAACTTGTGGTCGAGAGCGGACCAGGCCTCGGAGATAGCGGTGGTGTTGGACAGCATGCAGCTATGACTGGTCAGCTTTCTTATTTTTTGCACACTGGGGAAGACAGGGAACTTACACAGCACGGCTGAGGTTGGCAAGGTCACCATTGGGAACCTGCTTAGGGGGCTGGTAGCAGATACCGATCTTGAAGCCAGTAGGGCACCAGTCGACGAACTGAATAGTACGCTTGGTCTTGAGGGTAGCAACGGCGGCGTGGGTCTCCTTGGGCACAACATCACCACGGTAGAGCAAGCAGGTAGCCATGTACTTGCCATTGCGGGGATCACACTTGACCATCTGGTTGTTGGGCTCGAAGCAAGACATGGTGATCTCGTTGACGGAGTTAGCCTCGTGGGAGGCCTTGGCCGCGGAGATGACGGGGGCGTAGGCAACGAGAGGGAAGTGAATACGGGGGTAGGGGACCAGGTTGGTCTGGAACTCGTTGAGATCCACGTTCAGGGAACCATCGAAACGCAGGGAGGCGGTGATGGAGGAGACAACCTGAGCGATCAGGCGGTTCAGGTTCTCATAGCTGGGGCGCTCGATGCCAAGGTTGCGGCGGCAGATATCGTAGATGGCTTCGTTGTCAACCATGAAACTGCAGTCGGAGTGCTCAAGGGTGGTGTGGGTAGTCAGGATGGAGTTGTAGGGCTCAACAACGGAGGTGGCGTTCTGGGGGGCAGGGTAGACGCAGAACTCCAGCTTGGACTTCTTGCCGTAGTCCACGGACAGACGCTCCATCAGGAGAGCACCGAAACCGGAACCAGTACCACCACCGAAGGAGTGGAAGACGAGGAAGCCCTGGAGACCAGCGCAGTTGTCGGCCACACGGCGAACCTTATCGAGGACCTGGTCGATCATCTCCTTGCCAACGGTGTAGTGACCACGGGCATAGTTGTTCGAGGCATCCTCCTTGCCAGTGATCATGTTCTCGGGGTGGAAAAGGGTACGGTAGGTGCCAGTGCGGACCTCATCGACAACATTGGGCTCCAGATCGGCGTAGATGGTACGAGGAACATACTTGCCCTGACCTAAGATACCATGGCCTGTTAGAGAGTTCGGCGGCAAGACTACAAGTCAAGGCGACGTACCAGTTTCAGAGAAGAAAGTGCTGAAACCATGGTCAGGGTCTTCCTTCTTGCGTTCCTCGGTCAGGTAACCATCGGGCTATCGTATACCGATTAGTTTATCTGCCCGATTGAGATGAAGATGGATGGATTGTCATCGTGATCACATACCTGGATGCCGTGCTCAAGGCAGTAGAGCTAGAATAGAACCATATTGTTAGTTTCAGTGGCCACATTCCGATCACCTCTATCTTCTAGTATATTTCTATCTTCGTACCTCCCAGCAAGAATTGGCGATCTGGCAACCAGCCTGACCAACTGCACACGTAAAAAACCAATTAGTAACGGTCAACAGACCGACTCCCGTGGAGGGGGCGGTGTGAGGAAAAGATGAGAAAACACATACCGTTCAAACTAATAACTTCTCTCATCTTGTCGAGTCTAAAGGGGACGAATGTCGGAGTGACAAAGGAATTAAGATTGGAAGGAGGGGGGTGTGTGAAACGGAGTGGGTGGAATGTGGAAGGACTTTAGAGGGGGAAAAAATGCCCTGATCTGTAAGGAAGTTTCAGGGGTAAGTAAACGAAAAAAACACCACCTGGGAAAGGAAACAAAACAAAGGGAAAGGGGAACCGGTGGGAGGAAATGGGGGAGGAGAACAAACCCTTGGGGTGATTGACGAGGAGAAAAATAGACTAAGGGGATCAATTAAACAATTGCCCAAGCCGAATGATCGGTCAATTTGTTGTGGTCTTGCGATGCGCTGTCAACCCAAAAGCAGGACTTCCACCTTTTCGTTGTTGATCCATCCGTTGGGTCGCGTCGTCCACAACTCCTTTTCTGATTGGCCCTGCCCATGCCGTGACCGCCCTTCCAGCCCACCGCTGACTCAGCTATCACTTTAGGCTTAGTCCACGGCAAGGGTCGATCACGTGTCAATGACGGCATTTCTTCCTGCAGCTGTATTGCATTATGATGGATCCGAACAGCTTGCGACAGGAAGTAGTTAAGTACTCACGTCAATTAGAGCTCAGACACGCAGTGCTCTATACCTGGTCACCGAGACTGCTACACAATGTTCTAATTGATAGTAAGTTTGTATTGACACTGAATCCATTCCTTCTAAGGTTTTTAGGGATTTAACAGTCTACATCAGATCTACCTCATCTACTACATATATACATACAGCCAGTCTACCCTACCTGGCTGTGCATGAATTAAAATCATGACTGTCTAGCAAAAGCATTAATCAAACGTACTGAAATCTTTGCCATGATGCTACTTCAATACCTTTTCTTAATCTGCACCCTCGCGTTCCTCGCTGTCGCCAATACCGAGAAAACGATCTTCATCGCTCCGCAACCCCTCACCATCCCCACGGTCGATCCTACCCTCGATGACCTAGGTCTAGATCGTCTCTCCCCCTCTAGTCCTGTTCTCCGAACCCGAATAAACGCTACATTTCCGACCAACGAGTCCCCGGGTACAGACTCATGGTATTTCCTCGAGAACCTGAACCCCGGCAAACGGTATGAGGTGCGGGTGTGTTGGCTGGCAACTGTACGTCCCCTTATACTCCCCATCGATGTCCTGCAAGACGATCAAAGAAGTTTAGCTGACAAGCGGTCAAAGCAACCGACCGCCTTTACCTTAGCAACGCACACCCTTCCACAGGCCATTGATGATCCAACCCTCTTCTCCTCGATCAGCCTCTATTCCCAAGCTCATCTCGCCTCCCCCCAGTCTAATGCTGTTCCTCGCAAATCGTCCTCGTTTCATGATCAAGCACCTACATCTGATTCAGTGCTCTTCCTTCGTGTCACTGCGGCGGCGGACTACTTTTCTCTTAATAAGACACTAATGGAGAATGTCCCCCCGGTTGCAGCGGATATCATCCTCGATCCCTTTTTATGGAACATCTTCCCGCAGTCGCTGGTACCGACGGCATGTTATATATGTGTTGTTGGATGCTTAGCGGTGGTGATCGGATGGTGGGTATTGGGAGAGCTGGGAAGGGCTGTTGATTACATGAACTCACAGCACCCGGATGATAAGAAAGATAACTAATGAGCTAAGGTAAAATTATATATGTATTCGTTGTCTGTAAAATCTAGGAAGAATAATGGCAAAATGCTTGGATATCATCAGACTCAGTTTATGCAAACTCTAAGTTTAAAATGGCCTCATCTAGATGTATTACTTGCGTGGCGAAGGATTAACATAACATAACTTCACAGACACATAAAAATCATAAGAGAGCATGAGAGAAGGGGTCATTATTTGGAAAGAAGCAAAAGAAAGGGAAACGAAGCAGCACAACAACATGGGGAATATATTCCAGGAAGAGTTGAAATGCTCAAAATAACAAATCTGTAAACAATAGCCCTCTGTAATAAACGCCTGACATGAGAAGACAGAACATTAATCTTCGAAAAAGTGAAGAACAGCCCGGATACCCTTCGACCCTAGCCCATGGGGTGGGTAGGCAATGTAAAGGGGGTCGTCCTGTGCTCCCAGTTTCGCACGGAACTCGCTCTTGCGAACCAAATGGAACTGCTTCGCCAAGGTTTCGTAGGTATGCTGCAGCATCTTCACCTTGGCTCCGTGCATGTTGTGCCCCGGGGTAAGAGTGGTGGTGGCGCCAGCACCAAAAGTAAGTGACTTGACTCCAGACCGAGCCGCTGTCTGGATGGCATGAGTAACGATATGCTCAATGACACCATTTGGAGACCCTGGGAAGTCAAAGCTGTATTTCACCTGCATGCCATGGGATGGGGATAGAGTGGCCAAGGCGACAAAGGCACAAATAGTACCTTCCTTGTCGACCGCATAGAAATACCAGCGATGGGCATGATCACGCCATGGACGGATCTCAGACAGGTGCACTTGAGTGCCTTTACGGTTGGACAGCCAGTCCTGGATGCGCTGGTCAATCTTCTCGCGGATGTTGTCCGGTACCATCTCGCCCTGACTCATGCCCACGAGTTTGATACCCTCGCTCTCCGAGTGTCGGATCTTCCGCGCAATTTCCCCATCTGAAGCAGCTTGGTTGCGGGACGGATCTACACGCTCCTCTGCAATGCAAGACAAACTACGCCAGCCAAGTTTCTCGCCTAGAATCGCCTCAACCTGAGGGGAACATAAGAGCCAAATTGGTTTATACTTGGTCTCCCGGCGCAACCATTGCAGGAACTGAGTGATCACGCGCGAATACTGCCGGGCGTCGCACAGAGGATCACCTGGGATCACTGCATAATTGCTGCTGCTAGGCACGTACGAAATTGCTGCGCCGGTCGCCAGGTCACGCCAAATCTTAAATCGCTCATCTCCCCATGATGTAGAGGTCGCATCACCGTAGTTCGCGATGAGATGCTCTATCGGCTGCAGGTGGCTCTCATCGGGCGCCAAGTGACCTTTTCTGTCGCGGACCCAGGATGGTTCGACAGTCGAAGACTCTGGGTGCCGCAATTGCAAAGTTGGGGGCTTGGCGGGGAAACTCTTAGGATCACGATAGAAGAGAGAAGCGAGACGAATGTTACCCAGCTTGAGAAGAAGCATCAAGAAACGCTCCAGGCCCACGCCAGCGCCGGCGTGGGGAGGTGCGCCCCATCGGAAGCCTTCCATATATTCCTCCATGGTGTCAGGATTGATGCCCACACGGCGCATATTTTCCTCAAGCATATGGGGATCATGGATACGTTGACCGCCTGAGACGATCTCTTGGCCCCGAATAAATATGTCAAAGGAGTTAGTGAAGCGGTTGTCATCAGGATCGGGCATCGTGTAGAAGGGACGTGCACTGGTGGGGAACTTGTCGAGGATGTAGTAGTCCGTGCCGTACTTCTCCTTGACGAGCTCGCCGAGGCGAATCTCATCGCGAGTATGTAAGTCATCATCTACCGGCAAGGGATTTCCCTCCTCATCACGCCACCCGGAGTCGTTGAGCATCTTGATACCGTCGGAGAACCGGATGATTGGCGTTTCTTCGAGCCAAACGACGTCGTCGGACGGGAATTGCTGTTTCACGGTCTCGATCTCACGACGGAAGCGGCCATAGACTCCTTTCAGGATACTCTTGATCACAGCATCTAGAACCTCCAACATCTCATGGTAGTGCTCCTCAATTGCCATTTCAATATCCAGTCCAGTGTACTCTGTCAAATGGCGGTGGGTATTGGAATTCTCCGCGCGAAACACAGCGCCAATTTCATACACTCGACCGAAGTCCGCCGCAATAGCCATCTGTTTGGCCAACTGGGGGCTCTGAGCCAGGAACGCATCCCGACCAAAGTAGTTTACCTCAAATACACTAGCTCCAGACTCAGTGGCGGACCCTTGCAGCTTGGGTGTATGAATCTCGATGAAATTCTGCTCGTCAAGGGCGGTCCGGAAAAGATTTCCCACCGCTGATTGAATGCGGAAGATTGATTGAGATGTGGGCGTACGCAAGTCCAGCAAGCGGTTGGTCAGACGCGTGCGGTCAGGGATATGACTACGCCGACCTTCAACGCGCTCTTCCTCCGGGGTCTGGATCTCGGCCTCATAGACGCTGAACGGGACAGGCTCCTCCCGCCGAACGACAACGTGAATCGCATCAATGGCCAGTTCAACATCATGAATGGTGCATCCTAGCACTGGCACCTCTGGGGCTTGAACAGTGCCACGAACCTGTACTATAGAACCCACACGCAAGTGCTCGACCCATTGAATCATGGCGATGGAGCTCTTGCCTGGGGATTCATGCAACACACCCTGAAAAGTGTAAAGCTGTTGGCGAAAGACAAGGAAAACCAATTTGGCACTCATACGACGGATGATATGCAAGCGCGCCGTGAAGAGGACCTCCTTGCCCACCGAGTCCGCCGAAATATTCTCAAATTTGGTCCGGAGCTCCCGCGGGCGAGAGCGCGACTGAAGGAGGGGCAGCTCGCCATAGCGAGCCTTCATCTCTGCAGTCTCTTCACGAGCGGCAGCCGCGACAGCCTCCTTGTGGCGTTCAGATTCTTCAGAATGTTGCTCCTCGCTGAGACGAGAGCGCGCTTGTCGGCGTTGCTGACGCGCAAGGCGTTTCTGCTGATTTTTGCTCATCGTCCCAGTAGTGGGGGACGAAGAGTCATCAGAAACATCATCCGAAGAAGAGGCATAGCCGCCACGATCCCGCAAGAATCCACTCAGGATGCTGCGTCGAGGGGACATTGACCCCGAACGCCTGCTGGGGGCGGGAGACGAGTCATTTGTGTCGATTTTATTGGGGACGATCTTGGAGAGGGCCCGTTTGATGGACATGATTACTGCGTTTGCGTAATGGACGCCCGAGTCATACAGGAGAGTAACTTGTAGGGAGAATCAGGAGTAAACTTTGACAAACGCCGCTTTACCCCGGTGAAGGAGGGGCACACGGCGGGAAGGGTACGAGTCGGGAGAGCTGATCTCTACCACGAGGGACAGGGTCAATTGGAGACCGTAGGATTTGGTGAAAGCCCGGGACTCTTGCGGGGGGTGTTAAAGAGTTAAATATCGAACTCGAGAAAGAGAAAAAAAGGGCATGAAAGGGGAGAAACGAGAGAAAGGTCGCTTTTTGACTTTGTCAGGGTCCGGAACAAACCGTGATGTCATCGGCTGAGTGCCTCGGAATCTTTCTCAAATGTCTTATAAATGAAACCTTTTTTTTTTACCAAGCCAAGTTTCGAGAGGAAAGTGTCTAGAATGATCGGATTATGAGACAATTCCCATAGTTCCCTGTTTCTTATTGCTTCTCTCCGTTCTGTGACCCCTGGTGCTCTTATCAACAAGTACAGTCATCCTCCTCCTCCGACTATTACTACTACTGTACCTAAATACGTACCTACATACATCCATCCATACATACATTCTGGTGTCCCCATTCCCGGCTTGGCTTTTTCTTAGTTCCTCCATGATCCATCCATGCCATTGATTACTGGTATTCCTCTCTTTTGACTTTCCCGATTTGCCTCCCACGAGAGTCCATCTTAGTTTTCGTCCTCTCGTGATCCTTCCGGTTTCTTCGTATTCCGTGAATTGCGATCGTCTCTGTACTGATCTTAATCATTCATGGTCGTCTTCTCCTTCCCTTCCGATCCTCCAACCTCCACAACCGAATCATCCGAGTTCGCCCTTGGACAAGGGCCATCTTCTGTTAGTCATGGCGTCGTCGCGATGGTGGCTTCTCGTGCAGGCCGTCTTTTGGCGGTTTCTAATGCGCATTGGCATGTTCATCCACCATGTTTCATTCCCACGACCTCCTCGTCGCACCTTCGTACGATCCATCCCGTCCGGATCGTCACGAATTGATTTGTACTTCTACTGTCCACCCGAGTACTCTCAAGATATTAAAGAAGGTCGCAGATTTCCAGTAGTGGTTAATTTTCATGGCGGTGGGTTCACTCTAGGATGTCCGACCGACGATAGTCGCTGGGCCCAGTCCGTCCTGGCGGAAGTTGGCGCCGTCATGGTCAGCGTCGGATACCGTCGAGCCCCCGAACATCCGTTTCCCGCCGCTGTAGATGACGGGGTGCGAGCGATCCAGTATCTCTCCGCCCATGCCATTGAGCTAGGACTGGACGTCTCACGCATTGCTCTCAGTGGGTTTTCGGCTGGTGGCAATCTGGCAGTCACGGTACCTTTACGCCTCCGCAGTCTAATGTGCCAGGAATCCCGCGACCCATGGCTGGATCGCGCGGGGTCTACCGAACAGCTCGTCGATGCTTCCGCCAGCGACGTCCACATCGTTGCTCTCTTTTGCTGGTATCCCATCCTGGATTTCGAAGAATCCCGTGAGCATCGGCGGAATGCGAGTATCATGCCCGATAAGACCCTCCCGGAGTTCTTCACCAATTTATTCGATGATGCATACTTGCCGGATCTTGCGGAACGCCGGTCACCATATGCATCGCCCGTTCGGGCCGCCGATGCCCTTCTCGCCGATGCCCTTCCCCATGACATCTTTTTGTACATCTGTGAATGGGACATGCTCCTCAATGAAGGTCAGCAATTCGTGCGTCGTTTACAAAATATTAACAAACATGTCCGCGCCATGATGATTGAGAAAGTACCGCATGCCTGGGACAAGTCCCCGAACCCCTGGCGTGATCAGGAACAGGTAGATATCCTTTATCGCGACGCTTGCGCCGACATGAAAGCCATTTTTAATGCGTAGACGTTACACCGCGGTTTATATCGCTCATTTGGGCCTACCAATGGCATTTGCTTTTTTTTTGGATTTTGATAGATGTGCATAAACGGCGTTGGATCAAGCGAGGCTGCAATTTCAATAGTGTACAGTACTGCATTCAAGAACAATGAAGACAATCCATTCAAAACTATTAACAAAGTGCTGAGATAGATTGCAAAGATATTTTGACGAGAGCTCAACCCCTACATCATTGACCAGATACTGTCGCAGGCTTCCGCGCCGTTACCGCAATATACTTCCACCCACGCTGGTAGTTGGCGACGATGGCGACTGTGTTGATGAAATAGGCTTCCAAGCCCAAAGCCAACACAATCATGGATGGGACGTATAGGAAATAAGCGAGAAACCGAATCATTGGCTTGACATTTGACGAAATATCGCTCTCCTGAATATCTTCAAAGCCAGCCTTGTTCAGCATCCCAACCAAGCCTTTCTGTGGGCAAGCATTCTCGCTTCGGTCCTCTGAAGGCGACGGGGATTGTCTATTTGCCGCCTTTGAGATAGCACCATGCAAGCGGACCTTGTCCATAGCCTCCTTTTCCGATTGGCTTGTTTGCTGAATATTGTCATCACCCCAGTGGTCATATTCGTATAGGGCGACCCTGCCTCCGGGTTTGAGTGCTCGGTAAAACTCTGATAAGACGCGGTTCAGGTCGGTCGCATGGACCAATGTCTCTACGGTGTAGATGCCGTCCAGGGAACCCTTGTCCACGATTTGAAGATCATGATAGTCACCTTGCTGGACCGTCAATGCATCCAAGGGCGTGACTGTGTCTGAGTTGTGCTTGGCGTTCCAGTCAACCTTATCAATAGCCTCCCGGACATTCTGTTGTGCCTGTTGGACGTGCTCTGGAAGAACATCGATGGCATGCACTTGCAGGCCCTTCTGTGCGAAATGGATCGCCACCTGGCCGTCTCCGCAACCGGCATCGAGAACTCGAGCACCCGGGCTCAAACGCAGGGATCGAAACACTTGATCTTCCATCGCAATAAGCGCGTGGTGGACTGGAAATGGCCACCAGACATCTGGGGAGTAGTAGCCCAGGTGGGCACGGCCGCCGTAGACAATCCAATTTCCGAGGCGAGTTTCGAGGGAGCTGTAATATCGCCTGACGCCGTCCATAGTTAGGCTGTAAATGCAGGAGTTCTGTCCACTCGAAGTTGCTGCAAGAGTCAACCTAGAAAGTTGGGCACTCCACCCATGCTTATATGCTCATGTCCCATTGATACGAGCTTAAGCACTAAACCAGTGGGACGCCAGCTTTGGTCGTCAGGATTTGATTTTTCCAATGGTGGAATGCCATTCTGGCTCCCAGTCGGCTAGAGAGTCTGCAAACCCAGCCCCCCCTTTGTTTCGGCATTTTGAGATTCTTGTCGCATTGACGGGTCGTTGAGACCAAGGGGGGGGGGGGGGCAGACTTGGTTTGTATTGTTCCTTGAGCCGTTTGTATATTGTTCTTTTTGGCAATCAACTACTAACCATGGACCCAGTCGTTGGATCGTCTTTGTGATTGGTATATTGTGTATTGCCAAGAGCACCCATCTCTCGGCGACTCGTACTCAGGCCAGATTTGAGAGCAAGAGGTGTGGGCTAGACTATCAAGATGGTTTGTTGCCAAGCAAGCAATCGATGATCAGTGAATCGGGAACATCAGTGCCCATCCGAATTTGCCTAATGCGGAAACCAACTCAACATCAGCCATTTCATACATCGCTCGAAATTACCCATCTGGTGCCCAATTGTGGCCATACCTGCTCTAGCAAGCTAGAAGAATCGTATTCTATCGTTGCTATGTGGTCTAGTACACGCTATTATAGACTGCCAAATGTCGGAACAGAAGTATATAAAACCAATGTTATACCCATCGATATGATGCAATACTTGGAGTATGGTCGGCTAGGGACAAAAGCTATCTCTAACTTAGTATTGTTGAAGTCTGGAGTCAGCCTTCTGGGTTCAGTGACAAACTTCAAGTTCCTCCTTGAACTGGAAGCCAATAATTCTTCTATCAACTAAAATATATTCCGCTGGGGGCACTGTCATCCGGTAAGCATACCCCCAATTGTATATTATCTTCTTCTATGATTCACCGGCAAGATACTGACGACGTTAGTTGTTCCAAGCTTCTTTTTTTCTTTGGTATGTATTAGTGTGAACATGTATTAGTCTTAAAGTCCTTCTCTATTTGTATATATACAGTATTCATTGGGAGAATGTACTACGCAGCTACAGAAGCACAGGTAGTATATTTCCCAAGAGTGAATTTCATTCTATACCATGCATTATCATACATTCACCAATCACATCATCATGCGTACCAAGTAGGTGGACCAAATCAAACAAGGCATGGTAGGTATCTCTCGCAAGATCAGGGAGGAAATGAAAAAAAATCAACAGTTGAAATAACACAATGACGCTCCAGACGCCACGCTAACAACAGCATAAAAAACTTTTCTTTTTTAGAAAGAGTCGTTAAGCAACGCTCAAGAAAGGGGTATTGGGAACTGAAAAGGGGAGGGAAGAATGTAATTGTTTTCCTTCAAGGAGAACGGATTTACTCTTCATCAGTGCCCGTTTCGTCACTGAGATCATCGTCCGATTCGAAATCATCAGCCTCACTATCGGATTCATCCTGGCCATCACCGGGGATACCGCGCCAGTGGATGTAGTCAGCTTCCACCCAGTGCCGGCTGCGGGGGAGCTGGTACGGGTCAAATGGGAAGTATGCATCGAGTTGATAACCGAGATCATCGCCGGCACGAGTCTCTCGTTCGACTATGCTGAACCGCGGGTCTGCCAGGGCGGCCAGGTTCCGGAAAGATGTCATGCGGATTCGCTTATTCGTTTCAAGAATGCTGAACACGTACATCAAATTCAGGTGCTGGGACATCCGTGCGAACTCTGATACAATGGCGGGCGAGCACACCTTCAGCGGGTTCAGCTTAGAATAGATGGTCTGGTGGAGGGCCTCCTTCACCATTGGCGGGAAGGTGATGTCTTCTATCTCAAGCTCGTCTACTTGCTCAATGCTATCGCCCTCCGTCGCGGCAGTAGTCAGGTCCCGCCAGCGGAAGCAGAAGATGTAGAGTAGGGCCTGTGCGGTAGAGTAGAAGGGGCCATAGCGACGGAGGTCAGGACCCCGGCAGGAAGGCTCATAGAGGTCGCGCAGATCCCGCAAGTGTCCGCCTAGCAGACCGAAAACATCTCGCACAATCTCACCAGAGATGTGTGCACCTCGGGCAACGAAGCTGGCGAGGTAGGCAGCGGCAGATTGACGTGTGATGGCTGGCTGCAGCTTATTGAAAACGATCTCGATGCATGCCGTGGTAAAGCGGTCAACAAGATCTGGGGACGACTGAGAGAAGTGGAAGAGGAGGAATTGGGAATGGCGGGAGCGATAAGTAGGAAGGATAATGCTTTGAAAGTGGCTAAGTAGGAGATCGAGCGTATTCTCCTTGTCGTCCAAAGTACCGGAGGTGAAGGTCGGCGCATAGTATTCAAACAGAGAATCAATCATGCCATCCAGCTTGAGAACATTATCTTTTATCGTCTTAATCCGCTGAGACTCGGCGTCTATCGAGTCATCGCTCACGACCGATGCATTGTCATCGTCATCGTCCTCACCAAAGATAATGGCCCCGGGAGAGACAGCATGCAGAACCTCCTCTTCCTCTTCATCGTCAAGATCGTCCATATCTACCTGAATCTGAACATCGATCTTGACGATTTTTTCAGTGAGGAGAGCAAGGATATCCGCCTGGAGTTCTGGGGCATAGCCAATTACTCTGATGAGGTTTTGCGTGTACGCAATGTTGGCCTTTGGAGAATCGGTATCAAAAGGAAACTGCATGGACAAGACGGGCGATAATGACCCGCTCCCGGATGGAATCAAATGCACTATATGACGAAGAGCCATGTGGACCCGGGTGTAGATCTCTGGCACGAGAACGGGAGCATAGCCCGGCAGCTTGCCCATACCCTTGGGAAGCTCGCTTAGGTATGTGACGAGCATTTTGAGCACCGGTCCCAGATAGCTTCCCTGGGCGGCCGCAAGATTACCTAGGAAGCGAATATACAACTTAACGTAGGACTCGTCGCGCCCGAGCCATACACTGTTTAGAACAGCGTTGACCAGCCCGTTGCAGCTGCGATCCAAGGAAGCCACATTTGACAGAAGGCCCAGAAGATGATATCTTAAAGTCGTGTGTGTAGGTACATCGTAGGAAAACATGCCATCCTCTTCCCCACGCCGGGGATCCACCGAGAAGATTTCCTTGATGCGGTCGTAGGCTTCACTGTCGGTGCCCGAGATATGCCGTTGGATAGCACGGCGCACCTCCTCGCGAACCACTGCCGCACTCTTCTCCGGGGCCCCGGTGTTCCCTTGCACCCTTTCATCGAACGAAACCATTTCAACATCCTTGAACTGCACCCGAGCCCGCTTCCTCGGGCTGGGGAGCCCCTCGCCGTCGGACGAACCAGAAGACGAGGGGGACAGGGAAAGACTCATATCCTCCATTTTATGTTTGATACCGGCCGTGGGAGTTTCCTTAGCAGTTTTCAAGATGGGAACAGGAGAAGACGTAGCTAGCATCTTGGAGCGGCTAGGCTGTCTAATTCCCGTCGCTGGGTTGCGCGAGGGCGTGGCGAGGGCGACCATGATAGGTCAGCAGGAATGTTCAGATATGCAGCTGGAAGGGAGACTTTGCCCAATGCTCGTCATTTATTGGACCCCAGAACTCTCGCTATAACACAAGCCGAGTATTGGAGAACAAGAGCACACGACACCGCCAGCGTGGTCAAAACTTGAATGTTTCGCTGATGCTACAGATGATAGGCGCACTGGGAGTTAATGGCGACCGAAGACAGCCCCATCTGTCATCTAACACACACAATATCGTAGCAAGCAGTGCATTAGACGTAAGCAGATGAAAAGGAGGAGCTGGTCTTACGAGGGACGCGACAGAGGCGGAGAAGCATCCTGCTTGAAATTTTTCTTGTGGGGCATTAGTGGAGCTTATCCCCGTGACCAGCGCGTGACCGGCGCGTATCCGTGCACCACTCAGCGCCTAATTGGACAATATGGAAATGGCTTGCTAGTGTGTACCTCCTACTAGTAGTAGTACTAAGGAGTGGTAACGGCGTACCTAGTACTCGGGGTAGACTTGTAGATAAGTGATTTAGGTTTAAAACTGCAGGCATGGCCTCTAATACTAGTCGATCGGAAAGGAAAAAGTACAGAGATGAGACTCATCATCGGTTCCTTCGATTTCAGTACCGTAACATAACCCATCACGAAAATACAATATGTAAATCGAACCATAGTCCATAAGATAATAGAAAAAAATCACACAAGGAACAGATCCTCTCCCAATGGTATAAAGCCGGTAAAAAAACACAGATAAGCAGACGAATTCGTAAAAGAGCGAATATTAGTAGGTCATAACAAATGATGAGACAAAATCCAGTTCTTTCCCTTTCCGGTCGACGTCATCGAGCCGTTTCCGCATGACAATGAAGCTTCATAGCCACTGTCCGGAAGCAATTGGGCCCATTCGATCGTCAAAGATGCTTCCGTAAAGATCTTCAATTTCTACCAGGTATTCGTCCACGGTGAACTTCATCAGGCCTTTGTTCTGTAAAATAAGCTCCTCTTCATCGAGCACACGAGTGCCACCAAACTCTTCCACGACCTCATTCACTTGCTCCAGCTCTTTCCCAAAGGGATGTGGTTCGGGGCTAGAGTATTCCTGCGCTGGGCGAACTGCAGGACTGCAGCGCACGGAATTTAATGGAGGAGGCGATAGCCGAGAGATGGAGCGCTGACGAGCTAACTCTTGGTGGGAGCGTTTCGTGTGGGAAAGCGCCCGCTTGGGAACCAAGGGCGCATCCGTAGATGATGCGGTAGATGTAGAGGATCGAGGATGACTGGTCACAGTCGCTGAGCGCTTGGGGAAATATGACGATAGAGGATTGGGCTCCACGGGAGAGTCGCTGGGTGTTGTGATGGGCGATCCGAAACTCTGATGCGCAAAAGACAATTCTGAGTCATCCGGAGATTGGAGAGATGACGTAGATGACGATCCCGCTGAATGAAGATCGGGCGCATTGTAAGCGAGCATATTCGTGGTGGACAGCAACTCCACCGGTGCTGAGATCTTAACCCGGTTGATGGTTCCAGCAGAGAATTTGACTTGTCCTTCCCGGTAGGGCATCGGTGCCGATACCTCGGGGCGCTTGTGGCGCTTGGTAAATGCTCGGGTCAGCGAGGACATGGTAGTGGTTCCGAGAGTTTACAGCGATGCGATATAGTGGTCAATAACTTTCAACCAAGGAGCGGGTTGAGGGCCGAGTTATAGGTTAACTGTGTTGCAGCAGCTATTTTTGATCAACTGTCACGTCAACTGTCACTCTTCCTTATCAAATGGCCCTCCTATTTTTAGTGCCTGCCAAACGTTCGTTTGCGGTACCGATAAAGAATGCGTGGTGGATGATTGCGGGGTTGGCACCAGAAGGAATGGAAGGTCGATGACTGGAATGTCCGCTATCAGATATAGACGGTGCGCGTTGGTATGAATTTCTTTTTTTTTAGTTGTTTTTCTGTCTCCGTTGCTTGTCGAAGATCAAAGTTTCTGGATATTTCATTCAATGAAAGTTGAGGTGACGATTCCTTTTTCTTGCACAGCAGAAAATCGGATGGTGGGAAGTCCGTCTCAAGTGGGTGGATTGCTCGACTCAAGGGGTGGAATAATTGCAGCAGCACTCTGTACTGGGTAAATCGGGGCGGACAACCAGGACGCGCCACGGGGTTTTAATAAGGAAGGGTAAAAAGTACCAAATCAAGGATGGAAGGAGGGAATCCAGGATAAGAGAATGGAATGAAAGAATAAGAAGTGAAATAGTTGATCCAAGGTAAATAATCCCCCAGGGAGGAATGGACCAAGAAACGAAGAAAAGGAAGAGAAAAGGAAGAAAAGAAAAGAGTCAAGTGAAGTATGTAAACGAGAGGGGAAGAAGAAGAAAAGGAAAGGTAGAAAAGGTTGTAGGTAGGGGCAGAGGCAAATGCCTTATGGGTGTGTTCCAGGCTTTTCGATCCACCAGGCTTGATGGACACCCATTTAGAGTTTTACCTGCTTGTCCCCCTCAAGGTTATCCAGTCACCATCTGTTCGTCGGATGCTTCCCGCTTTTCCCACGGTTCGGTCACCTACCTTCCTACGGTTCAAACAGCCTGTTCCTTGGTGAACAATAGAAAAACTTTCGCCTTCTGCCAGGGACCCTGATTCTGGTGGATTCCAATGCGTGAATTTCGGGCTTTTTCAGGTTCGAGAACCTATGTGTGATCCATGGGAAACCGCAAAGTGCCGATGTTGACCCAGAGTACAGAGTAAATATGGTATGTTTTCTCTTCCCCCCGGTACGGAAGTACCCCATCAGGAAGGCCCCAAAAATCAATCAATCTGTGTATCTATTAATGGAGAAGTGATTATCTCTGCTGACCTCATGCAGTCTTCTTTGCATGATTCGGTCTTCCGACGGCCAAGACCGCTTGATGTGACTATCCCACGCGGTTCCTTGCGACCTGCCATTCGGTAGATATGGACGATGCGAAGCGCCAGGGCTGTTTTCTCAGCTGCGTGGCACCTGTACGACGCAGAGTGATGGTCATTAAATTAAATCATGACCTAACCATTACTACTACTCGATACCTAGGTAACCTCTACGTTACCCCCTTCTGAATACCATCCCTCTCCAAGGAGAATAATTGTATCCTCCTTCCACCCGTGCCCTAGATGCCCAATATGAGACGGTAAGACCCCTGGTATCTCCGCCCTGAGAGGAAGATTTCATGTCCCTGATTAATTTTTATTTTTATTATTATTATTAACTTTTTTTTCACCTCTCCGACCACAAAAAACAGAGCAATCATAATGACCCAAGCATCATCGCACTGCAATGGTCAAGCGACGGTGCCGGAATTGGCGTCAGGAACGGCAACGGAATGACCTCTCAGGAGCGCCATGTACCATCAGCAGTGGGGATGAAACAACTCTGCGGCCGCCGTGTCTCAACGTATCGCTAGCCAACCAAAGTACAATTAGTGCTTGCATGACTGTGGAGGGTATGATCTACGAAGTATGATAGGTAAACTTTCCCCCTGTAGTATATGATTGATCAATCCAACATACTTCCCACTGTATGCTTTTAAGGTAGTATCAGCTTTCATTCATTCCTTTGTTTTCGGAGGGCCTATTTGTCGCACAGAAGCGTGTCGAGACTCCTGAACCGATCTGAAATCTGATCCCGACAATGGGCTTTCGGTGTCAATGCGCGCGGGCCAACCCCACTCTGTGGTAAACTTAATACACACAGTAAATTGTGGACTTCGTTTACAACTCTTTTTATTGTCACAAGGGCCAACAGAGAGCGGATATATCACCCGCCATGGAGGTCCTTCTGATTAACGAGTTACCATGTCAGGTTAGCCCCCACTGCTACTTTGGCTGGTCTCTCTCTCTCTCTCTCTCTCTCTTTTTTTCCCTTCCTTTTTTTTCCCTCTTAATCTTTTTATATATTTTTTAGCCTTGCTTTTTCTTCCCATGTGGGATTTGCAGATAATCCTGGTCGTACATAATGAAAGAAAATAACAAAAGCAATCACTGATATAGTAATTCTACCTGTCACTTGCATATTGTGAACTAGTTAATTTATTTTTTCTTTGTTTCTACACCTCCCGCATCACACTGTCCCCTCTTCCCATCACTAAGCGATACCGTGACATCCATCGCCAATTCCCGGGTCACTTAAGTAGTAATTGTCGGCTTTACTTTGGAAAATTGAATCTCCAAATTAAAAGGCGGGTCTGATTGGCTAGACGGGCCGTTTCACACTAGGACCGTTTTCGACCAGGATCGGGT
This sequence comes from Aspergillus bombycis, assembly GCF_001792695.1. Taxonomy (NCBI): domain Eukaryota; kingdom Fungi; phylum Ascomycota; class Eurotiomycetes; order Eurotiales; family Aspergillaceae; genus Aspergillus; species Aspergillus bombycis. The sequence continues at coordinate 40,700 of NW_019170041.1, read as the reverse complement.
CGATCGTTGCCATGTACAGACATGTCCTCCGTTCCCATTTTCGATCACCATTGGGTTGCAATTTAAACCAAACCGGGTATCAACGTTTTCATTGCATGTCAGACGGAAGGCAAACAGGACTATACACACAGAACGGACAAAAAGGCTTTCTACACTGACGCAATGCGCACACAATAGCCTCCTTACTTAGGATATCTTTCCCCGTTTCTAGAACCTCAGTCTTCGTCCATCGACTCCCAGCCATCCGCACCGCCGGCGGCTGCACCAACCTCCTGAGCGGCGTCCTCTTCATCTGACTCATTCTGATCCGCCTGCACGCCGACTGTGCGCTCCTGCACTTCACCTTCCAGACTGGGCATCCGCGACACGAAAGCCCGGCGGACTGCGGCGTTGGTGGAAGTGTCCCAGATCTGCACAACGCCCTTGCTGCCGGCCACGGCCAGTCGGAAGCTGACCTCCGGATCGGGGGCGAATGTAGTCGAGAAAACTTTGCCCACCTCCAGCTTGCGTGAGACGACCATGCTAGGCTTGTCGTTCTCGACGTTCCACAGTTTAACCTGCTTGTCTGTGCTACCGGTGACGAGGAAACCCGGAATGGCGGAGTTAATGTCGAAAGCTGACACCGAGTCGTCGTGCGCCTGCAGGGACCACACGGGTTTCGAATCCTTAGGGTTGGCGGGGACGTTTCGCACATCGTAGCGATAGACCATACCGCCGTCTGTCGTCACGTAGAAGTAGTTGGGGTCGTGCATATCCCAGCGTACGTTCTCGACATCTGTGTCCACACCCCATCGGGCCTTGGAATCGGGGGCTCTCATGTCCGCGGCCACCACAGTGCGGTCGTAACTGCCACTCAGCAAGACGGTGGACTCCTTCGGGTGCCAGTCCAAGGAGCACACCTTGTCGGTATGGTGGGCGTAGGACTTGGCGCATTTTGTGGTGTTGAGATCCCAAAGTTTAACCGTTCGATCGGCCGAGGCGGAGGCAAGGAGATTGCGATGTTGCCGGTTCGCAGAGAGCGCGAGCACCGCGTCAACGTGGAACTCGTCGTTCGCCTTGGTCTTCTTCTTCTTTGGCTTCTTGGCTTCACCTTCACCACCCTGGCCCAGGATGGCGTTGGGGTACATGCAGTCGACAATGTCCAGATCCCAGATCTCAATATCGGGCTCCATCGTTCCAACAGCCACGAAGTTTCCTGTAGTGCGGCCCTCGGCGGTCTTTCCAACAGGCATGTCCAACCATTCAGTGCAGAGAGGAATGGCCGGCAGCATGATGTCATGGTGCACGTAGAGATTGGCGTCCTGGTCCTCGTAAACGTAGACCTCGAGGTGTGCGACCTCATCCTCCACCTTACCTGCAAGCACCAAGTTATCGGTGGGAAGGATCTGCAGCTCCTCTCTCTCTTCATCGTCCTCTTCCGGTGGCATCACCAGGTACGGATCCGCCTCGTTAGGCTGGTGGTAAGCAAGGGACTTGACATTGCCGAACATGGTAGTCTTCTCGCCATCCTCGTCGACCTCATCACTGTCGTAATGGTCGAGATCATATTCCTTCAAGTCATCGTCACTACATCCAGGTCAGCTTCAATCATCCGACCAACCCGCGCACGGCCAGAAAAAAAAAAAAACCAAACGTACTCAGCATTGACCGCCTCCGTCTTCTTTCCCGAATCCTCCTCCATCACATCCTTCTTGTCATCCTCCTCCATAGCCTCATCATCATCCTCGTCCCCATCCCCATCCTGGGCAGCCTTCAGATCACTCTGAGCATCCTCGAGCTGCATTTTCGCGAGAGTCGATATCCGATTCATCTCCTCTTCATCAATCTCATATTTAATTGGCATCTGGGCAGCGACACCCCGTCGCACCCAGGAAGTAGTTGTAATCATAGAAGACATCGTGAAAGGCAATTATAAAGAAAACAGAATCGGAAATCGTCAAACTTTTAAGGTCGTAAAGATGCGAGCAAATCTATCCAGTCGAGAAAATATTCAAAAACTTTTTTCTTCCAAATTCCGTTAAAGAATCATTAAATTGACCTGATCAAACCAGTGTCAATATTATCCACAAGAAAAAGAGTCTTGTGGATTGCGATAGTTAGATAGATCGTCAACGCTGGTTGCTTTTTTTTTTTTTTTTTTTTCTTGATGGCCCCTCAGTTTCCGCCCGGCAGAATTTCGCTCACAGATTCACCGCCCGGGATATGGATTCGGAGATTTCTCGTATGCGCCGCTTTGATTATCTATAATTCTACGTTGGGTATATCTTGCAACATTTGGTTGAAATTAGAATCTCTCTTGTTTTAGAGACCCGCGGAAAAGAAAACTAGATTCAACATGCATTCCCACCTCCACACTCCCTACAATGCCAGTCCGTCACGCTTTATTCCTCCGTACGACTAACCCCCAAACTAACTTGAATTGAATGACAGATTGCGAAGCTATCATGACGGCGTTGGACGAATGCCACGCCAAGGGCTTCCTGCACAAGGCCCTTGGAAACTGCAACGACATCAAGCGCGACGTGAACAAGTGTCTGGCCGCGGAGCGGTACGAGCGGGCCAAGCGGAACCGCGATACGGCGAAGGAGAACCGGAAGCGAATTGAGAAGATCTGGGCGGATGAGAAGGCTTTTGAGCAGGGATTCTCGTCTACGCCTTCAGGTGTCGGCGCTGAGAAGAAGGATTAGGTTTGGTTGGTGATGGTGGAGGCTGTATTGTATGTTGATTGATTGCATTGCTGTGTTGGATGGTGGATGGCGTTTGGGATCTTCTCTTCTCTTCTTTGTTCTTTCTTTCCCCTCTCTTTTGGGGTCTATGAGTGAGTGTATGATTAGATGGGAATGAATGGATGGATTTACATCGATTGTGTTCATTGGAATATACACTGGGTTAAACTGATGTAATTGTCTTTTGCCCAACCGGAACGCCATACCATGAATAACGATATCTTTTTCATCAACAAGCAAGCACGCAGGTGGAAACTGTTCACTCCTCCATCGTGACAGCAGGAGCCGCATCGCCTCCATCCTCGCCTTCAGTTTTAGCACCGCGGTTATGATGACGTCTCCTCCGCTTCGCCTTGGGCGCAGAATCACCTTCTTCCGTCCTCTCCGTAGACTCCTTGCCCTCTCCATCCTCCGTGGCCTGCCTCTTCTTCGGAGGCCCAGCCGACTCAGCATCCCTCTTCTTCGGCTTCTTCATACTCAAAGGATTCGGGCCCTTCACCTTCTTAAATCCCTTCTTCTTCTTCTCCCCGTCCCCACTCTTCTTCGGAGCCGCATCATCGTTCAACCCAGCCCTGAACTTCCCATTCTCATACCCGTCTCTCAGCTCCTCACTCAACGAACTCATCGGCTCCAAAACCATAACAGACCGCTTCACGTAAACAATCGGCACACCGGGGATAGCCCGCGCAGCGCTCCTAAACATCCTCGACTTTCTCAGCGCAATCTCGGCCTCATCGACACCCCGCTTCCGCTTCTTGTCGTTCTGCGATGAAGCCTTGGGCGTCGCCGGGTCCGCCGTAGCAAGGATATAATGCTCCTTATTCCGCTTGACGTCTGCGGACGGCGAAAGAAGAGAAAGCAGGCACTCTGTTTCGTCGATAGGAGAGGCGTCTTCGTTGTGGGAGCAGTGGCGCAATGGGAGGACGGTGGGCGGGGGGAGTTGTGCGGGACGGACGGGGTTGTTGGTGCGAGGGTTGATTGGTTGGTTGGCCATGATGGCTGCTAGGGAGCATTTTGTGAGGACTATGTATCATGTCTTGTTAGCGATTATCTTAAAAGACAAGACCGGGGGGTTATTGGTCTTTGTAGTTTAGTAGGTGAATGGGGTGTGGATGAGACGTACGAGGCTTGACCTTGCCCTGCAGTGTGCGCTCGAGGTAAGGGAGTAGCTCCATCTTGAAGGAGTGTACGGCATTGAGGAAGTTTGAGTCCACTATATCCATTTGTTAGGTGACTTTGATTCTGGGATGCGCTTGGTTGCGGCTTACCTAGGACTTGGTATGGTTCGCGGAAGCCGAATGCGAGCTCATATTGGTGCATAAGCTTGCGGTACTTCTTTGAACGTTTGGCCCTCATTTTCGCGGGTTGGTGGCGATGAGGGAATTAAGACTGAGAATGTTGCGTGGGAGCTGTGTTAGTGATTTCCGTCGATTGATTTTCTTAGATTGAAACTTTTTTTCTGATTTTGCCGGGCGGAATGTCGCTACTTTGGATGTGGTCCGTGCGTTATCTAGATTTGGGGAAGTTTTTACGATTCTACTGTATAACAAAATTGATAGATTTGAAATCTAGAGGGAATATGAGTATTCAAAAAAAAAGGGAGAAATGAAGAAAAAGAATAACAAGGGCAGTATTGTCTAATTACATGAATCGTAGTTTCAATATAACTCAACCATATGCAAATCATTCCCCGCCGGTTACTGACTTGTGATGGTCAATGTGATTATATGTCCATAACCTCGTGGCTTCGGCATTAATGTGCATGCCTTCTATAGTAATGCTTTTATTCTCGAGTGCGCGGTGCTTGGATGTTCGGACGCTTGGTGCGAGATGATACGGTTCAGCGTCAACTCGCAGGCGGGAAGGTGAGGAGTAGCTCCCAGTTCTATGAACGTGTCGTAGTCCAACCCTTTAGGAACCGATATACGGCGTCGGACGCGTCAGGACAAGACCTGCAGCGATACGTTTCTAGATCTCATTTGGTCTTTTGATCGAGGCTTCCAAGCCTATTGCGTGCGTCCGGGTCAAGAAGCCCTCCTCTTGCAGGAACCGACCACCACGCTAATGTCATCCATTTTCCCTGTTGCAAAGTCAACCAGCTGCTCACTATATTGCAGAGAGTCTACTTACCCCCCTCAATAGCGAGACCTTCTTCAATTGCCTTCTCCATAAACGGACTCTCAGCGAACGGATCCTGGGCAATAGCCAGCGCAGATTTGAGTAGCTCTCTCGCCACAAAGACCATGCGTTCTTCTGCCAGCACCTCTGGAGGAGCCCACTCAAGGTCTGTATTGTCATACCGTCCCTGGTTCCACTTCTTGATGCTCTCCAGCGTAATGGTCAATATTTCATGTTCCCAAAGATTGTCTAGAACGCCGTCGGACACGGCAAGTACGACATCCCCCTCCTCTAGATCGACTTGAGACAGCACTGCATCCTTCCGAGGCGTATCCACGCTGTTGGTCCCCAGCTGCATGGGGCAGTCGAACCAATGCCATTGTTCCTTGGTCCGAAACAGGACCTTCTCCTCGCTTGGACGGATGACCATCAACTTGCAATCGCCTACATTGGTCACGTAAAGTAAAGGCTTTTCTTTCCCCGTATCATCGCAGGTCCAATGTAAGATCGCAGTGACGGACGTCGTTGTCCCGTACCATTCGCTGGGGTCGGTCGTTGCGCCGATGGTTTCTTCGTAAGCACGTTGGAGGTACTCGACCGGATCCAGCGGCGCATCACCATTAACCCCTCGTTCGACTTCTAGAGCCCAGAAATGCAGTAAAAGCCTGGACCAGAGTCTATCCGTATATAAAAATGAGCATGACTCATCCTAGGAAACCAAACAGCAAAGGAAGCAGAAACTCACGCAGCATGGCCTCGCGGCTTGGTAGCCCATGCCCCCACGCCGTCGTCGACCCCGAGGAAATTATCCGTAACCAATACGGCATCGTCGCCGTTGTTCAGCCCCCTGACTAGTTCGCCCTTGACGGATAATCTCTTATCCTGACTGTGGTAGTGGGTGGTCAACGGGTCGGAAAAGGACGAGGACGGCGGGGACAGGAACGGTGGGGGGAAGGGGCGCGACGGCCGTTTGGCGCAGAGCGCATACCCTGTCTGGAAGCAGAATGGAGATTTCCTAGACCCGGAACAGGAGAACTGTGGAGGACGATCCGGGACGGGAGTGGTGATGCCGTAGGACGGCCAGGCAGCACGGCTATACCGTCGCACCCCGGTTCTGGGTCTTCTGAAGTTTGCGATCCACTGTGGATTTCGCGGCCACGGAGACGAAAAGGAGGATAATAATACAGTCGCCGAAGTCGATACGGTTTTGGGCACCATGCCCGCTAGAACAGTTTTCTTTGTGTGGTAGAGAATAAAAGTTGCACTGGAGTTTTGACACAGTCTCACTCCGCGCACGATTTACCTAAGGTAATTTATTTTTCTTTCCTTTTCTTCCCCGTTTGCTGGGACAATACCATGCTGGGAGATCGCGATAATAGCGGTGGAATGATCAGCTTTTTTCTGGATCACAGGGTTACGTTTGTTGAGCCAGTGAGCATTCAGGCACATGGCATGCTGTGACTAATAATAACCCTTCAACAAGTCATTTAGTTCTGTCAAAAGTTTGGCTTTCTGTTGGTGTTGGGACGTTTTTATTTCCTTACATGTTCCGAGTGTTACCGCGTACATTACATCATAGGGCAAGGTACGGTCAAGGTACAGCACATCAGAGTACCAGAATAGTATTTTTGGGGGCAAATGGGGCCGCTAAAGCAGCTTGTAGTTAGTTACATATCCCTGATCGTCATCAATGGAGTCGAATGATGTTGTGGATCACCCTACTATCCCCCAATCTGTAGAAGAACCTGGTCTCATATCATCCCATATCCCCCCTACTTCCGCTCCCCGAAACGATCAATGAGTATCATCCCATGTCAGAACTTCGATCCTCACTTGAGGACTTCACCCCGTTAGCCTTGCGGGGCGTTCGGCGCTGGACTTCGATCTCACTATCCACTAGAAGAAACGCCCGGTCCAGCTCTAACGCGATCTCGATCTCATCGACATCACGTTTAATCAATGAAGCGCATTCGAAGATCGCCTTTGCAAGACTGCCGCACCGGGAAGCGAAGTCGCGTGTTCCCGGGACCTTGCGACGTTTCACAAGCATTATCTGCATCATACGGTCTGCGCAGGGGCAGGGACGTTCGGGATCCGAAGTACATTCCCAGGAGCAAATGCACGATGAGCGACAGATGCATTTTCTCTCCTTCATGTAATCGCTCGGGCGACGTCGCTCGTCCACACGCCTGACGTCTCCGATGCCTTTGCCTTCCATCTTGGCTAAAGCCGCCTGGCGATGGTCTTTGACGAGCTCACGCTCCCAAAGTTCCGGATCAACACTGTCGCGGTCAACAAATGGAAGATCAAAACCAGGAACCGTCAACACAGCCTCCAGTTTGGGTATAAAAGAAAGGTACTTCTCGGATTGAACTGTGAGGATCTCCTCCGGTGGTATTTGATAAAGGAAGGTGTCGTGGTTCCACTTCGAACGAAACTCGGACGAGGTGTCGCTCACAATTCCCATAGTATAACGGCGGTATCCGAGGAGATCGTCGAGGAAAAACTCTGTGCCAATCGCCCTCTCCATGGCGCGGCGGATGAATTCATCCTGGTGAAACTTGATAAGATTCACATTGACATGGTTGCAAACGGTTGGCGCTTCGAGGGTGTCTTTGCAGTGCGTGAAGATCTTCAGCAAATGATCGGGCTCAGGGAGAGCGAACCCATCCTTGCGGGATGTGCGTCGGAGTTCCAAATTGAAGTAAGTTGATAAGTCGACGTTCGCTATCTCCATTATCAGCCTCGCATATACGGAATAATAGAGACTCTCGACAGCCTCAATAAGCTCAGTGATCGAGTCGGACGTCACAATTTCTTCCGCACGTCTGATATGGGCCGGAACACTGTCAGGGATGTCTTCCACCTATGGTTGCAGTCAGTTCAAATCCCGTGACAGAGGATAGCCAGATTGATCGCCGGGGGCACGGCTACGTACCTCAATTCCATAGTACATGAGTATTGTGACGATAATCTTGGCGACGGTGTAGACTTTGGAAAAGACTGACAGCACACTGTGAAGCCAGTCGGATGCATCGTCATCAATGGCATCTTCGAGGGCCTTGACAGCTTCGGAAAATATATTCCACTCGGGAGAACTAATCGTATAGGGGAGGGCAGGGCGCGGGATTGGCGCCATGAGCTTGCGTCTTGTCAGTTCCAACACAGTAAGTCGAGTTTCAGGACTGTTCACTTACAGCGGATGAATATGAAGCCTCTGTGCTGTCGGATTGGCGGTATGGCAAAGCCTCACGGCGTCTGTTTTCTTGCTCTAACAGAGCCTGGGAGTACATGTAAAAGCCATCGGTATGTTCACTGGTAGTAGAGGACTCGAATGACAGAAACGTGTTGCGCTCATCCGATCTCGATCGCGATGTCCGCCTGGGGAAGATCTTGTTCAGAGCAGAGTCCCAGAAATGGGATGCAGACCTGTATCTCTTCATACTGGTGACTCGGTATTCGGAGAAGGGTTCATTCGGCAACGCATCGACGTGAGGTTAGGTTTGAAGAGAATCATCCGAAGATAAGGAGAGAAAATATCCAGAAGCGGTAGAAGCCAAGATGTGGAGTGAAGGGATTCATACTCTAGACGGTGAATGAATGTCCCAAACATTGTCAGTGGAGAGGGAGAGATAGTGGTTGGTGTTACTGTCCATTTGGAGGGGTGAAAGCGTGAATACGGAGGGTGTGTCAGAGAAAACAAGATAACCGCTTGGATTCATGTTCTTTGGCTGCTCCTGTATCTTGTGGTGCTCGTCTTCTGCTTCCATGTCTGCTCATTCTAGGACGTATAGATAGAAATCGAAGGTGAGTATTGAGCTCTCTAATCTTTGCAATATCCAAGGAAGTCGGGAATCTCAAGCCGTCTCCATGAAACAAACAATGACATTATCTACTTATAGATGTTTGCCATCTCACCAACATTGACCCCCCAGCTGTGCCACACAGCAGGGCTATCCACAACCCATAGAATCTTCACGAATGTAGTACACATTACAGAGACTCTAATACACATCATACACTCTTAGCTATGCTGCTGTGTCTCCATGGACTGATTGGATGGCAGCGCACTAAGCTTGCCAATAGGACTACATATCTATGAATTGCCATGCGTTTCAGCCCACCGTGTAACGACTAGAAATAGCGCCAACGAGTGAGGAGATTGCCACGTAGTTCATAGGTTACAACTGCTAGAGTACAGCACAAAAGTTTATTCCCTAGAGCGAGACGATAATAGTGATATATATGAGAAGATTTATCAAGCATTGATTACATTAGGGTAAAGATAAGAACAGTTCTATCTGTCGATCGTCAAACGCCATGATATTGCTGAATGAAACGCCGTGGTTCTGGGTGACCATGAATGCAACGACTCCGGGAGATAAATGCTTAGGGAGAAGTGGGTATGTGTGAATGAATGAGAAAAGGAAGGAAGGAATACAAAAGAAGACATCGTCACGTCGTAAATGCCAGAGTCAGACAGACAAGCACCAACACTACAGGAAAGTAGGATCAACCTCGATAGGGGTATCCTCTTCATAGTTATAGAATGGCAATGTAATATCTGGGATTTTCCAGATTAACTTGTTTGCCCGTTCAACATACTCAGACGGTATATTCATGCATTTGCTGAAAGAGAGGGACTTCAAGAGCCATGTGCTGTTAGCCTGCTATTGCAACCAGTACTCATCAGGATGAACTTGACACTCACTTTCATATTCCTCAAGCCTCTCACCCATTCAAGGCCACTATCACAGACTTCATCTGCAAAGCCCTCATAGTCATCAACAGGATGTGTGAGAATCTCGTGGCAGTTCTCCAACCAGAGAACCTCAAGCCTCTCCCCCGGTGCACAGCTGTTATCTGTTTCTGCCGGGTCGTCCGGGTCTTGCTCAATGCCTCCCAGCCAATTCAGAAAATCTGGCTGAGCACCGTGGCAGGTTTTCAACTTCAACACCGTAAGATTAGGGTTCTTCTTCACGAGCATCGTCAACTGCCATGGCGTGATGCCGGTGCGCTCCAGTATCAAGGTCTGCAACCCGGAAATACCGATATGCCTGTACTGTCCTATTCCAATGAGAAGGTTCCACGCAATGCTGCATGGCGCCGGATATCGCCAGGTACTCGGCTTGATATGACCATCTCTGATGTGCTGATGTTCAAAGCGAAGCGCCAGGTGGCGCAACCCATACTGGCATCTGGTACCTAGTGCCATTGCGCTCTCGATGTCGATATCGTACGCCATAAACTCGAGCTTTACGAGTGATGGCCCGTACCGGTTCACTACTCTAGAAAAGATTCGGTTCTGGGTTCGAACTATGTGTTCCTGCATTGCTGGCGGATCCCTCTGACATCGGAGTTTTGCGTCCTTCGTCTTACTTAGGTGTTTGGAAGGGAGCGTCTGTTTTATCGAGTTGACTTTCGGCCGGATAATGGAGATAGTGTAATCAGAACCGATCTCCCTTTCGACGGGAAAGTCTTCCCTCAGCTCTTCCCCAACTTGATCTGCCTTGATCCAGCCTGCCTGAAGACAAGATATTATGGAATGCGTTCGCTTCTCGAAGACCCCTAGTCGTAGACATCGGAGGCAGAGAATGTGCGATCGGTGATTGGTGTGACACGTCTCCCCAAAAGCAAGCACTGACTCAAAAGGCAGGTACGAAAGAATCTGGAGGACTATCTCCAGGGGTAGAGAACTGAGTCTGTCAGACATGGTGCGCTTGTATGGTGACTTCCAGATAGCTGGGTATGACTCGGACACTGTTCTCTTAGACGATACGAAGCATTAGTCACTTAACTTCTGCTGACCCTAGAAGTGTCCTAGTATGCAAAAGAAAAGGGGAGATAAAAGATTAAAGAAGGAAAGAGGGTCTGGGGGAAGGGGGGCTCGTAAGGCTGCGTTGGTTAACGACAGGAGCGTTCGAGCATCGCAAAGAGATCAGCGATGGAAAAATGAAGGGAGCTATGATAGGCTATTCTAAGAGTACAAAATCGTTAAGTGAAGCAGGCATGATCTATCAATTGCCTCAGTGTGAAGAGATATCTAGTCCCTATCATCGTATGCTTTCAAGGGATAAGGGCTGCTTAGTTGGCAAGACAGCAGCGTTGCAAGGGAAAAAAAAACAGAATAAATAAAATGAAATTAAGAGTAAAATAAAAGGGAAGAAATAGACATGGAGGATTGTAAGGAGTACATATATTGAATTATGTTAAATCAGGTATTCTTGAAAGCCAAAAGGGAATCAAGGAACCATTGGAGACACCAATGTTTATCATGGCCCAGAGAAGAAAATGCAACTTACAGATCAACCAATTGTGATATGGCCTGAATTGTACAGATTGAATATGCCGATATGTAATATCTATTGCCATTCCAAGGGTGAAATCTAGTAAAGCCCAATGCCGTCCATGCAGGGAAGAAAGTTTGATATGAGGCAGCACAAACTTGAGGTAAGTAGAACCCGAAGAGAGAATGCGCGGTGGATCAGCTTCAGGTTAAGTGATGTCAAATAGCCGCTGGACGTTGGAAGCCATAGGGATAAATTGTCCCCAGTCAATAGTCACCGCTCTCTACTCTGGACTGCAGACACTTCTTACTTATGGGCTGGCCACATGAACTCCCAACTTGGCCGCATACCGCGATCGACTTTCCAAACCCCTGCAATGTCATTCACTTCCCACGGGTGAAAATAACAGCTCAAAGGTCAGGTAGGAAGCAAATATGCGGGAGACAGCGGATTCTGGGGCAGAGAAATTCCCTGAAGCTGGTGATTGGGTGCCACCAACGTTGTCCGTGGTGGTTGCGTGCTGGATAAACACCCGTATGAATCAGTGGAAGTACAAGAGTCTTTTAAAGAGGCAGAGTAACATCCTGCGAGCCTTAAGGTGGTATTTTGTTTTATTTTCTTGCTTTCTTTTTCCTTTCCCCGCCAGACCCATAATTCAAATTTTTCTTCTTCTTCCTTTTCTCTTTTTCTTTTTTTGTTGAAAAAAGACTTTTTTTTTTATTAAGCTTCTCAGGATGCCAAGGGGAACCGATCCCGACTGTCGGAATTAGAAAAAGCAATTATGAGGTCTTATTGACTTTTCCCACAGCATGGAGCCTTTGTAATAGGCTACAGAAGGTTCGCGTCAGCCGCGTTAAGATCTCACCTTCTGGACCAGGACCACAAGCATTCCAGAGTTGGACAGAGCTATACTCGTCTAGGGAAAAGGATGTATCCGCCGTTCAGCCCTCCTTGCAGCGGGGGAGGTGACACACGACCAGATCCCCGGTACCATCCATCCAATTGAGGTCTCCCAGCTTATCCGATATAGTAAGACGGGGTGATCATTCTGCATATTCACTATTCACTAGTCGTCGCACCGCCAGGGGGGTTGGTTACACTTCCCCATTTTCAGACGTCCCGACGATCCGTTATTGGCCCCCAAGAGGTCTTTGCTTTTTGCTAGCTGAGAAGAGGCCCGAGCTGATTGCACCGGTTCTGTGGTTAGTGACACCGGGGGTGCGGTCACTGCTGTGACACGAGTCATGCCCCGCGCTCTGGTCGAATCCCGAGGCTCCGTAAGGTTGAGTGCTCCATGCAAGACCACCCAGAGGGAAGGGTCGAAAAGTCAAAATGATTACAACGAAGGAAATGGAAGGGACAGAACATTGAAACGATCGTCACCGGCCGGATCGTTTCTGTTTGTTTGTTGGGGGCCTGGGGCAGAGGTAGACGGCGGTGAAGAAGTGATACATCACAATGGGGTCTATACCCACTGCAATTTTACCAGTCGAGACACATCCTCTCTTCACCATTCTCTTTAGGCGGTAAGTTTCGTTGCTTTTTCTTCTCCTGTCGGGGCTCGGGTCTCACTGTGGTCCGTGGATCATTCCCCATCTACTCCGGAGTAACTATGCGGATTTCATTGAATTCATCATCCATGGACTCCATCGCACCAGTCCACGACCTCTACCCGCAATAACTCCCAAATTCGATTTGCAGGGGTACCATCGAGATTGTCATCGTTTCATTTCACGGGTGTTGCCTGTCCGGCAGATGTTCATTAGGTCAGACGGCAACTTGCAGAAGTCCTGTCACTGCGAGTGAAGAACAAGCACTATGTGTAACAATCATGATATTAACGTGAGTGGAATGATAGCTGAGTGAGAAGAGCCCGGGAGAAACGCTTTCTCTCTTCCTTTCCTGGTAACATTTCGGGTCGTCTATATACATCCATAGTTTTGCATGGAAATGGGACAGTCAATCGCCTAATGACAACGGCCATCGTCGCCACAACCTTTCCTAATCACCTCCGGAGCCTGCGACGTGTCTAGCCTGCAGAAGCAAGATGCCTTGATAGGGATATCTGCCACAGCCAGCGCCAGCTTTAGTGTAGGTTCGATCATGGCTGCCTGTTCCGTTTTCCCCAGCCTCACCAAGCATTCATGGTAGCCCTGAAGGGACCAGACATTGTTCGGGTGCCGCCGGGGCCGGATGAGAGTGTTGTCCAGCCCAAGGTCAGCCCGATATACACTCTCAGCCTTCTCGATTTGGCCCTGTTCCAACATAAGGGCAGCGTAAGCATGTCGAGTAGGTTGCATCCAGGCCCAGGGTTCACTGTACGGAAGCCTATCATCCAGCTCGATCGATTTGCGAAGACTGCTAAACGCCTGGTCGTACTCCCCACGGCGGTATTCAATTTCTCCGTCGAGCATGGCAGACGCCACAGCCAGGAGATCGGCGCACTTGCTATTATATGCTCGACGAGTCTCCGGCACTCGTGTGCGAGCTTTTTGGAATAGTTCCCGTTCTTGCTCTGCTTCACTAACTCGTCCCGTCGCTGCATATGCGACTCCCTTGGCATAATGAACCATGGCCGTTTTGACCGTGTATAGCTCTTGGTCATGGGGCAGTTCCATCTGAATAATCTCTTCCCACATACCAAAGCGCACCATGACATGCACGCGCACGGTCATAAAATTCTCCAGCCAGTCCGCCATGGGAGGAGATTTCATGCGAAGTACCTCCTCTGGAACAGACGCCTCCATACGAGCAACGGCATCCATGGCAGTCTTGAGCTTTCCAGCGAACATAGCAGCATAGATCAGCGAGTGGTAATCATGGAGGCGGTAGAACGTGTAGAAATTGACGGCCCCCGCGCGACGCAGGAATTTGTCGTCCGCGAGAGTCGAGTTATAGTTTGACGCAATAGAACGGCGCCAGTCACCGACCAAGATATCCAGATGGGTGGGCATGTGGTGCAGGTGACCAGCATCCGGAACTAGGTCACGTAAATGGTCGCCAGCGTTCATACCCAGCTCGGGGGTGGGAGACATCTCAATGTAATGGATGTACAAGTGCAGAAGACCGGGATGTTGATAAGCACCGTCTTGCTCTAATGCCAGTTCTAGCACTCGTTGTACGTCGGCTGTCGGGGCACCCTTGACAGGCTGGCCTGTAAACAGATCCCACAGGGCCCATGGAGTCAGATTCATCAGCGCATCCGCATATAGCACTGCGATATCCAGGTCGCTGCCGTACTTTTCGTACGCTGATTTCATGGCGGCAGCGTATTCTGCGCTTGGTACTGAGTAGTCGGTCAACGGGGTTTCACTCGGGTAGCGCAGTGCAATGGCGTCGGCGAGCGCCTGCTCCCAGGGCGCGGCATGGACTGATAACTCCTTTGCCCGTTGCGATGCGGCAAAGGCACGTCTTAAGCAAACAGCCAAGTCTTGCGGATCAAACCGATCCCAGCCTTTGTTGTAATTAGGCCCCAGCGCATACGCCAATCCCCAATGAGCCATTGTGCATGAAGGATCATGGGCAATTGCCTGTTCAAAGCAGTAGGCGCCTTCGATATGATTGAAGGCATAGCACCAGGTCAACCCACGATTGAACCATGTTTGTGTATCTGCGCTGGTCGTGGTGATGGTGTGCCCAAAAGATCCAAGATCATAATACCCAGCGCTTGCCGGCACAGCAGGAGAATTTTCGACAGAGCCCATTATGAGTTGATGAAGAGAACGAAGGAAAATAGAAGAAATGAAGGAAATGACTACACTGTACAACAAGATACTAGATGGGGAGGGGAGAGGGGAAACTTCGGAGTCCTTTTATAGCAGCATTAGACGCTACCCAGGCTATATCGTCATACCACTTCTCGCTTGTATGTGCAGATTGGCGACATATTGCTCCAGCCCAAAGATCGGTGTTTGGTTGGAAATGGAGTCAGCTAATGGATATGATTCGTTCCGATCTCGAAACTAACACAGCCCTAACCAAGTCCGTGGATCCACACCTAACTTCAATCGCCGACTATTGTCAAACCATCATTACAAAGTCCAACACTTGATATGTAATGCATGACTCTAAGACTCTCTACTATAATACACGAAATTACACTTTTGGCATTTTGTGTAGAAGAGTGCAATATCCACACGCAGTCTAAAATCTATACCTATTCTGCTTAGTCCTTTTCCTCTACCATTAATTCTCGCCACAAAACACATGCTCCCGACTCAATTCAGGCCATTGTAGCAAAGCAAACTCCTTCAATCTCCCGTACCATACCAACGACACCCTCGAAAGCAACATCCGCCCTCATAGACGCGCTCAATGATTCAAGACCATGTCTTAGCTCCTCAACCAGTCGCTCGGCATCCTGCACCTCTGAGCCTGGCTCAGGCTGGCTCAATAGGTGATAACACGCCTGCAAGTCGCCCGAAGACAATGAGGTGCGAACTCTTCGCAGGAGAATCGTGAGCGCATAGAAGCTTTGCATCTGGCAGCAGGCCATATACGGAAGCGATCGAGGACAGAATCGAGACAGTGAGGACCCGGGTAATATCTCGCTATCGGAAGGTGCATCGGTATAGTATAGATTTGGCGGTGTTAGATTATGGAAAACTCTGGACACGGTGAGTGATGATTTCAGGCATATGGCTGTGGACTCCTGCTCGGTGAAGGGAAATATCGCGTTGATTTTGGTTATCCGACTCGGGGATAGGAGATGTGAGGTGTTTAGGAAGTCGATACGGTTGATCGAGGTGAGACCACAGTGTTCACCTAGAAATAAAGGGTGGTCTAGGAAAGCCCTGAATCGATGCAATCTTATCCGGGCGCTGTATATAGAATGAGTTAGAATGCCAATTGCATGCGTTGATGAAACGTCATCTGTGTGTGTGTGTGTGTGTTGGAGAGGGGCTAGATAGGTAAGGATTCACCTGTGAATTATGGCACTTGTAATTGCCCAGAGGTTTCGAGGAGCGAAACATTCGGCTCCTTGCCGGTTTGTTACACATCGATATCGATCGGAATCAGCAGCGAGTGATGATATCAGAGAGTTAAGCTCGCGAATACGATCAATTAGGGTGGGCGATTGACTAGATTTACTGGCCTCTTTCTCGAGCTCCTTTGCTATGTTGCATGTCCGAAGGAGTGTATCTTGTGCTTTTGCCAATAATGGCCAGGGCTGGTGTACGTGTAAGTAGAGCATTTGGGGCTATAGTCAAATGGGGGAGCATACCTCAAGACAGCCACGGAATACTGGGTACGGTGTGCTAATCCGAGGGTCGTCAATGAGGATGATAGGGCTCTGGCTTGAGTTAGTTGAATTGTTGATAAACTAAGGGTGCTGATGGGTCAGCTGTCATATTCATGGAACTTACCGAATTATTAAGGATCGAAGAATGATAACTGAGAAACATCTGCAGTAGTCTGTGAGTAGGGTAAACGGATACCGGGGCAGGGAAACTGACCGTCATCCACCAGGCCCGACTTTGTGCATCCGAACAGCCCGGTTCGTCCGGGTCTGTAGTATGTAATGATAGATCCACCGCGGTTGTCAGCGCCTGGTTGGCTCGAGCGCGCATCTTCGAGAAGTTGCCCCGCTGGCAAAGCTCGTACATGCCCAGCAATACAAGAGCCAAGATGGACTCCAGCTTCCACGGGAGATCGGGGTGCAGCGAGCTCCACCGGGTCGGACCGCCAGCTGTAGTTGCCGGTTCGGGAACGTCAATCCAATTTTCAATGCTGCTCATTGCGGCATGTGCATAGAGTTCGGCGTATGACTGGCGGGTACTGACTGCAGCCTCAGACATGGAATGTGGATCTTCTAGTAGAGGAAATAGTACGAGGATCGCGGACAAGGCCAACGCAAATGGAGACGTCGGCCAGTAAGGCAAGAATGCCTGATTTGCTTGAACAGTTCGCAACGAAATCGCAAATGGGCGGTCCTCATATTGAGCAACCGCCGGTGGAGGCAAGACCGGAAAATATGGGTGGATAAAAACATAGTAGGCGTTGACCCTGAAGCCACATGGTACTGTGTTAGTGGCCAGATCATGAAGAATGTATGGAAGGTTTTAGCTTCAACGTACAGATCTGCCTCACATCCATATGCTCTTATTGCGAGTGACCCCAGCTCGAAAGCAGGATTACTGTTTTCGTCTGATGCGAGATCACCGGCGGATAAATCTCTGACATCCTGGATGCTGGTGATTGCATAGTGAAGACTTTGGGTTTGTGTTGGGCCCAATGGCAAGGATGGGGATGGTGTATCGGTTGCAGCAATGGCACGCTTCCTTGCCTTGAATGCATCCCCTTTGCGCGCCCCGCCTCGTCGACTGGGGCGATAGCGGCACTCCCGGCGATTGTTGTAGCACTGTCATTCTCTACGTTAAGTCTGTCGATAGATGGGTGCGATCCCTCTTACATTAGTACAAGGAGTCTGTCCATCACAACGGGTCTTGATGGCACGGCTATGCAAATAGTCAGTTCGATCAAGCAAGATGAAAATTGCCAAGATCAACGATGGTCGACTCACCATGGCAGACATGCCAGTTTCACAGGGGATTTTATCGAGAGCATCGACATGATCCACCTAGGCAGGTGTGTAGTCTCCCTTGCGTATAGCAACAGCCGCTTTTATTCTCAGGACTTGAAAAGCGCAGTCCCCACCTATCGTTCGAGTTTCTACTAAGAGGGACTGCCCAGTCGCCGATGGTGGGGCATGCCAAAATCAAGGTGGAGCAATGAATGAGTATGAAATCATTAGGATCCACGGTGAGAGGAGGTTAATATCATCGATCTGCTTGGGGTTCCCTCAGCATCTGTATCAGACTTGTGGTCTCGCAGATTCACCATTCTGGCTGCAAATCGACCGCCATGAGTGTGGAGTACTAGTTCCCAATGACGTCCATTAGATGGGAGCATCTCCCTGAGCTGGATAAGAAGCTTCGTAAAAGACGACCCCTCTTCTCCTTCCCTTTGACGATATTAATCCTGGGAACTTTTTTCCCAGCTGCGATCAGGTACGACGACAAGACTGTCCGCCCACTTTCTCCACTCCACATCCATCGTGAACCCTAAATTCGGCGACCCGGTCTTTGATCGGCTTGGCGTGGAAGCAAATGCCAGCTTTCAAACACCACCCGGCGATAGTGCCGTGGAGCCCAGAGCTCAACTTACGCACTACGGTTGATCTCTAAGTACTAGTAGTTAGTTAGGGTAGTTAACTATATGTATTTCTAAGCCGGCCATGATATGATTTCCTCGTTCAAATATCGGCTTGTTACTTATGACTTGTGTATATTAATATAATGACTATATGCTTCAGCCCGGTGCCATTCCTCGATATAGAATGGATAGAGATACCTCTAGCTAGCTGCTTTGATATAAACTGTACGCGAACACCTTCATAAAACTGAGAAAAAGAAAGAACAACGAAAGTACAATTAATGGCAACCCACATTCACATTCACCCTTCTCATACAGACCTTAATTCTCACCATCACCAACATATCAAAGAAACAATCAAAAAGGAAAACAATGTCAAGCATCCACAAACTCAAACGAGCCCTACCCTGGGTTCAAGCCCCAATAATCATCAACGCCCCGATGAGTGGCGCTGCAACCAGCGACCTTGCAGTAGCTGTCACCCGCGCAGGCGGACTAGGACAGATCGGCTTCCTAGATAGCAAGCGCTCCCTAGCAGGGCAGCTCGAACGAGCCAAACACCAACTACAAGACATCATGGACACACGCAAAGATACCCCGGAGCCTGTACTTCCCCTCGGTGTGGGGATGATAGTCTTCGGTTCTCCGGTTACGCATTGGCTGTCGCTGTTTTCCAAGTACAAACCGGCTGTGGTCTGGTTGTCGTTCGCTACGACAGACGAATTCAAACTCTGGACGGAGGGGATCCGAAAGGCGTCCCCGTACACCCAAGTCTGGATTCAAGTGGGCGGTGTGAATGCCGCGGTGGATGCTGCTCAAGCTTGTCACCCAGATGCCCTGGTACTCCAGGGGAGTGATGCCGGTGGACATGGACATGCGCTTGGGGCGGGTGTTATCTCGCTCTTACCTGAAGTGGCGGATGTGTTACGAGATCGGGACATTGAAGATGTTTCACTCATTGCAGCTGGGGGTATTATGGATGGGAGAGGTGTTGCTGCTGCGGTTATGCTCGGTGCTGCTGGGGTGGTGATGGGGACGCGGTTTCTCGGAGCTGTAGAAACGGAGTTGCCGCATCAGCTTCGGAAAGCGGTTTTCGATGCCTCGGATGGTGGACAAGCCACCGTGAGATCGAGGGTCTTTGATGAGATGTGGGGACCTAGTCCATGGCCAGAGTTGTATGATGGACGATGCTTGAGGAATAGCAGTTATGACTATGTCAAGAGAGGGATGAGTATGAGTGACATGCGGATACAGTTATACCGCGATCTTCAGGGTGCTCGGGGCCAGCAGCTCGATTTCAAGGAAACTGTCACAGTTTGGGCTGGCACGGGTGTAGGCATGGTTAAGAAGAGTGAGAGGGCTGCTGATATTGTTAAGCAAGTGCAGTCTGGGGCACGGAGAAGGCTGCAAGATGCAAGTTCTTGGCTCTAGACCAGACTGGTGTATTTTTCGCTCGCTATGCACCGTTGCACGATGATTCTTTGGGGTACCAAGATGAAGTTACGATCCCGTGGTTTACACTGCCAATACCTTTATTGTTCTTATCAGATTCGTAGACTTGTATAACATATCGAGGCCCTAATAGCTGCCCTGTATAAGGGAAGGATTTGATACGATGTCCAGCCCGGACGACTATTTTTTGTTTTTGCCCTGACGATGAGATAACTTTACTCAACACCAGTATAAACACGACTTGTTCGGCTTATAATCCATCTGTAAAATAGTACTACTAGCCAATCTACTGGCAAATATATATTGCCCTGCTCCGCCCCCGGATTCAAGTTCAGACATCCCACGGCTGAACCATGGGTGCCAGTCAGCTGGAAATGATGTACGCGACCACGCTTTTGACAGCTCTCCGCGTGTGCATGTTCCCGGTTCCTGTCTGCTTCCTGTGTCACGGGAGTCGTATCTGAACCTGGTCAAAGGCAAAAGTACCTTGATCGGTGTGGAAAGAAGAAATGTCCAGAAGACAGTCTTCAAGAGTAATCTTGCCATGGACATGAGCCAGCGTTGATGTCTTTCTCCCGTATTTCAATCATACTGATTTCCTCTCTTCTCGTCATTTTGGCAAATTAGTAATCGGGGAGCAATTCTAGACAGCAATACTGGGCATTTGCATATCTTTGATGCTGACTATTGTCTAGTTCTCAGACTCACCATCACCACATCGGCTTTTGAAAGACAGCAAACACTCTATAGTTCGATTTGCGCTACGTCGACCTTGATTAATGATATTACTGGTTCGTACCGTGCTTCCGCGGTGCAGCCACATCTCGTAGGTTATAGTGAAGGGTGTGACGCACCTGTGATCTAGAAATATAAACATGAGGACGCACGGGCGAATCCCAAGTTGAAACAATTCTCGACGTTAGATATATTGACTACATAACGTCCCATTTACCTTTAGCAACCGATATATTCTTACTCAAGCTTACCACAGTCCAAAGAACAATGTCGACTGAACAGGCCGCTGTGCATCCCATCGCCTCAACCGCCGAATACTACAGTCTAGGATCTTTCACGCGTACAATTACCACGAAGAGCCCTGAAGCCCAAGAATGGTTCAACCGAGGCCAAGCGCTGTTTCGAGAAAGCTATTGCCCATGATCCATCCTGTGCGATGGCATTCTGGGGGTTGGCCTACGCCACAAGCCCCAACTACAACGAATCCTGGCGACTTTTCGACCCCGTGACCTCGCAGACAGCCTGAATAAATACCACAATGCCTCCCGAAAGGCCAAAGAATTGCTGAACAGCATTACCGTGACCCCAGTAGAACAGGCCCTCATCAATGCAATCCAAGCTCGCTTTCCAGCTGACCATCCGACCCCCTACGACTTCCCCACCGTGGACAAAGCATACGCCAACACCATGAAGGAAGTTTACCAATGCTTTGGAGACGATGACCTCGACGTAGCCACCCTCTATGCCGACGCATTGATGCACACAGCCCTCCGGAAGATGTTTCATGTACAAAGTGGTCTGCCTATTGCGGGCTCCCCCATCCACGACGTAAGAGCCGTGTTCGACCTGGGTCTACGACACCCCCGGCGCAGACAAGCACCCAGGCCTCATCCATTTCTGGATCCATTATCTAGAGATGTCTGCCACACCGACCGCCGCCCTTCCCGCTGCGGACCGGCTTCGTCACCTCGTCCCGGACGCCGGCCATATGCACCACATGCCCACACACCTCGACGTCCTGGTCGGCGACTACCGACGTTCCATAGACTCAAACACAGCTGCTGTCCACGCAGACGAGAAATATCTCGCCAAAAACGGTGCAAAGAACTTCTACAGCTTCTACTGCCTTCACAACTACCACTCCCTAGTCTACGCAGCCATGCTAGCAGGCCAGTCAACCGCGGCTCTCAGGGCCCTCGACCAAATGGAATCTTCGCTCACAGACGACGTGCTCCGTGTCAAGACTCCACCGCTAGCAGACTGGCTGGGGTTCTTCAAAGCAGTCCGCGTACACGTCTATATCCGCTTCGGGCTCTGGGGCGAGATCAAGAATCTCCCCCTCCCCGACGACCAAGACCTATACTGTGTAACCACCACAATGACCCACTACGGCAAGGGCATGGCCTGGGCTGCAACAGGAAATCTCCCTGAAGCCGACAAGGAGCGCGAGCTCTATCACGCGGCCGTGAAACGGGTCCCACCGACAAGAAAAGATTTTCCGAACCTGATTTCCGATGTTCTGAAAGTAGCGACGGCTATGCTGGACGGCGAAATCGAGTACAGGCGAGGCAACTATGACCGTGCTTTTGAGCCTCTGCGCGAGGCTATTCATCACGACGATTCGCTGATGTATACTGAACCGTGGGGGGTGGATGCTTCCCACGCGCCATACGTATGCGGCTTTGATGCTGGAGCAAGGTCATGTGGAAGAGGCCGCTACTGCTTATGCGTAGGATTTGGGATTGGATGATGCGCTTACGAGGGCTCATCAGCATCCGAACAATGTTCGGGCTTTGCATGGGTATCATGAGTGTTTGGTGAGGTTAGGGCGGACAGCTGAGGCAAGGATTATTATGCAGCAGCTTGATGTTACTGTATCTGTTGCTGATATTCAGATTAAGTCGTCTTGCTTTTGTAGGTTGGGTGTTCCTAGTGCGGAGGAACTTCCAGCTTGTCATAGGTCGTGAGTGTACATCCATATCTTACAGGGTGTATATGAATTCCAGAGTTGTATACAGAGCACTGAAAGTAAGGAATGAACAGCGTTGTGGATGCTTCCGAAGTAAGCGTTGGGGCGGCAATTGTATGCACATATGTGAAGGTCCCATAGAACGTATTTAGCTGTGTTCTGCATTTCGGTTAATCGTGCCCGTGGATCTTTTTTTCGGATTAACGGAATGTTATAGGTAGGTAAAAGGAGTGAAGAGAAAAAAGTGTTTTGCTGCAGTCTATACATTCTCAATAAATCACATCGCGGCTTGCTGTTGCACCTCCGGCTCCTCTGCCTAGAAACAAAATATACAATACGCCTAACTCTGAACCCGGAATGTCCGGCCACTGGCCGTCTTCCTTTCCCGCTCCTCGTTCTCTGGCCGAGCTCTGTTGAGGACTATTATTTGTCAGTATCCAGTAACTCAGCAACGATATTCGTCCCCACTTACCCTGAAGGAAGTCGGCTGTCCTCTTGCGCATACGGGTGTGGATGTATGCCTGTGGAAGTAAGTAAATAGTCCGACACTTGTATCAATAACAAAGGACGGTACCTTGGACGCCTTAATGTGGTAGTGGAAGTAATCCCGGAAGATTTGAATGTGGGAGATGTTTTCGTAGCGGCGCTGAGGAGTCAAGTGACGGGGGAAGAGAACTGGATACTGTTAGTAACTTGCGGTTGGGCAGAAACCGGGAGTATTACCGAAAGTGACGTAGCTGGTCTTGCCATCGCCGCTATCCTTCAGGCCAGGAACACCGGCCAATTCAAGTGGGGGGTCGTTCCGGAAAAGGACTTGAGGCGCGTTTTGCAGAGTCAAGGCACGGCGCCTGGCGTCGACAAACTCCTGGAGGAATACTTTGCCAAAGATACGATCTGTCTCTTCACGGAAGACTGTGCTGAAGATCACGGTAACTCGGTCATGACTGGCTTTGATGTAGATAGCTTCCTCCTCCCGATAGTGGATTGCCATAACTTCTCCTCCCTCCTTAACACCCTGAGGGGCCGCCTCTGTGCTGTATTTTGAAGCTTCTTCCGATAGCTTGGCGAAGTCATCGAAAGCTCTCTCGAACGGGGCAGCCATTGCATTCCGCTTCATCAGCGCAAGTCGCATTATGAGGTCATCTTTGGCTTCCTGTTCCTCGGGGAGGTTCTCCAAATCAATAAGGACCGAGAAGTCATAGCCGGGCTCGGGAGCGACGATGTATGGGCCGTATTCCCTCTCCAGCACCTGTTGGGCACCATATTGGACGAGCTCTCGGAAGCATTTCACGTTGATGGAGATAAGGATCTTCGTCTTCGATTCGGGAGTAGACAGATGGAAGGTAACTCCGTCGAAATCTGAGGCAATCTGGTCGATTGAAACTGGCGGGGCTCTAAAGGCACCAAACAATAGTCAGTAACGGCTGCATTGCGTATACGGGGCGAGGCGGGGGCAGCTGTACCCTGAGAACCGCTCCGTCAGGAGGGCATGGATGAGAACGTTGTGGTAGTCGAGAAGAAGCATTATGGCAGGACCATAAACCGTAGCAAAATATCCAGAGTTCGTCTTGCTTCTTCAGTTGTTTATTTCGCCGTAGTAATGCAATGATCGAATCGAATGTCTCTGCCTCGAGCTGGTACTTCGGGGAGTAGTTACGTTGGATGTTTGGGGGGAACGGCAGGCGGTGGGGAATGCGGCCGGTGGTCTCTGTCGCCGCCCGTAGTTTTCTCCGGCCGTTTCTGAGCCTATCGATAGCAATCGCTCTGGAAGCTCCCAAATTTTTTCTGTACTCGGACATTCAACGATGGTGAAGTCATATCTGTAAGTCTACTCGTCTAAATGTCCTATATGTAACTCCTATTCATTACTGACGTTTCCGATTACAGAAAGTTCGAGCATTCGAAAACTTTCGGGCTCGTAGCCTCCGCTACGTCAAATGCGATTTGGGCCCGCGATGATGAGTTCGCTGGCGCTGCCCGCCAGACGGGCTCCGGACGAGCCATTGTGGGCGCTGGTGAGGAGGTTCTCTGTTGGGATATAAAAAAGGGTGAATTACTTGGGAAATGGCAAGATTCTTCGTGCAAAGCGCAAGTTTCTGTGGTCACCCAAAGCAAGACAGATGAGGATATTTTCGCGGTCGGGTATGTTTCTGGTTTTGTATGACTGGTGTGGGCTATTGTTCTGACTGAAGTTCTTTCTTGCCCTTAGTTATGAAGATGGCAGTATTCGCCTCTGGGATTCAAGGACCGCGACAGTCATGATCTCGTTCAATGGTCACAAATCTGCCATTACCCACCTCGCCTTCGATAGCGCCGGTGTCCGTCTCGCAAGTGGTTCGAAGGATACGGATATTATTCTCTGGGATCTTATTGGAGAAGTTGGACTATTCAAACTACGTGGTCATACCGATCAGGTCACATCACTGCATTTTCTCGCTCCCTCCATGGAGTTACTCAATGCTGCTGGACTGAGTGAGCACGCCGGGTTTCTGCTGACAACTGGCAAAGACTCTTTGATTAAGGTCTGGGATCTTTCGTCGCAACACTGCATTGAAACTCATGTGGCACAATCCAACGGCGAATGCTGGAGTTTGGGTCTCTCTCCGGACCAGAGTGGTTGTATCACTGCGGGAAATGATGGCGAGCTCAAGGTCTGGTCGATCGACGAGAGCGCTCTGATTGAAATCTCAAAAGAGAAAGTTGGATCAGAGGACCGCAGGATCTTGACGGAAAGGGGTACATTCTACCGTAATGGAAAGGATCGCACCATTGGAGTCAGCTTCCATCCCCGGGCGGATTACATTGGTATTCACGGCTCAGAAAAGGCAG
Organism: Aspergillus bombycis; assembly: GCF_001792695.1. Taxonomy (NCBI): domain Eukaryota; kingdom Fungi; phylum Ascomycota; class Eurotiomycetes; order Eurotiales; family Aspergillaceae; genus Aspergillus; species Aspergillus bombycis. The sequence goes on along the minus strand of NW_019170041.1, from coordinate 15,429 downwards.
TCGAGATCTGGCGCATCCGCTCAGAGACAGAGGTCCAGAAGGCTATGGCGAGAAAGCGCAAGAGGAGAAAGGAAAAGGAAGCCCAGCGTGCAACTGAGAAGGAGGGCACCGTGGCAGAAGCTGATAATGAGAAATCCGACGATATTTCCTCAGCACCGGTCACCGAGGTCTTCGTATCCCACACCATCGTTCGAACTGGTGGAAAGGTACGGTCTTTCGATTGGATAAGAACAAAGTCGACCCGCAGCATCCAGTTGGTCGCTGCAACCACTAATAACCAGCTTGAAGCCTACACTGTCAACACTGCGAAGGGAAAGAAGGACGAGGATGACGAAGATTACAACCGTAACCTGGCAGTCGATATCCCCGGTCATCGCACTGATATTCGGTCACTCGCTCTGAGCTCCGACGATCGGATGTTGGCATCAGCCTCTAATGGCAGTCTCAAAATCTGGAACGTCCGCACCCAGAGTTGCCTCCGTACCCTAGAATGTGGCTATGCCTTATGCTCGGCTTTCCTCCCTGGAGACAAGATCGTGGTTGTTGGTAACAAAGACGGCCAGCTCGAAGTCTTCGACATTGCATCCTCGACCCTCCTGGATACGATCAATGCACACGATGGCCCGGTATGGTCACTCCATGTTCACCCTGATGGCAAGTCCGTAGTTAGCGGCAGCGCGGACAAGTCTGCAAAGTTTTGGAACTTCCAGGTCGTCCAGGAAGAGATTCCGGGTACTAAGAGGACCACACCCCGGCTCAAGTTGGTGCATACTAGGACCCTGAAAGTCTCCGATGACATTCTCAACCTGCGTTTTTCGCCCGACGCTCGACTACTTGCAGTTTCTCTCTTGGATAATACGGTCAAGGTGTTCTTTACAGACTCCCTGAAGCTCTTCCTCAACCTCTATGGCCACAAACTTCCTGTTCTCAACATGGATATTTCGTACGACAGCAAGCTGATTGTCACATGCTCAGCCGATAAGACAGTCCGTCTCTGGGGCTTAGACTTTGGTGATTGTCATAAGGCCTTCCTGGCACACGAAGACAGTATCATGGGCGTTGCCTTTGTCCCACACAACCGGGATGGAAACGGGCATAACTTTTTCAGTGCTAGTAAAGATCGTGTGATCAAGTACTGGGATGGTGATAAGTTTGAGAATATTCAAAAACTGTCCGGTCATCATGGCGAGATCTGGGCACTGACTATCAGTCATACTGGGGAGTTCGTCGTCAGCGCCAGTCACGACAAGAGTATCCGTATCTGGGAGCAAACTGATGAGCCTCTCTTCCTCGAGGAAGAGCGGGAAAAGGAACTCGAAGAGATGTACGACAACAACCTCGTGGATGAGGAAGATGAGGAAGGCGAGAAGGCCGAAGCCGTTGACGCCGGTAAACAGACCAGCGAGACACTCATGGCGGGAGAACGCATCATGGAAGCTCTGGATCTTGGAATAGAGGATCTGGAAGTCGTGCGCGAGTGGCGTGCTATGAAAGCGGTCCAGCCCAACGTTGCGCCCCCAGACCGCAATCCACTATACTTGGCACTGCGCAACATTTCTGCCGAGCAGCATCTTCTCAATGTCGTTCAAAAGATTCCTGCCGCAGCACTTCAAGATGCACTGCTTGTTTTGCCTTTCTCGAAGGTCCCTGCGCTCTTCACCTTCCTGAACATCTGGGCCGACCGCGAGTGGAATATCTCTCTCACCTGTCGCGTGCTCTTCTTCATGCTCAAGACCCACCATCGTCAAATTATCGCTAGCAAGATGATGCGTCCCATGCTGGATAGCATCCGATCCTCCCTCCGCCGGGTTCTGACACGCCAGAAGGACGAGATGGGATTCAACCTCTCCGCTCTGCAGTACATCGGCAATCAGGTGAAGGAACACGGCACTAAGGACTACGTTGATGAGGAACAGTGGGAGGAACAGCAGCAGACGACAGCAACGGGTAAGAAGCGACAATTTGTCAGTATCGCTTGATTACCGTCGCGTATCTGTCTCCATGCATGACTGGCGTTGTTATGGCTGCTAAAAAAGTTTTATATCCTTGGGAGTTGATGTGGAATACTTTTGATCAGGTCGTTTCCTAAATTTCATGTTTATGTATGTATATCATGATAAATATAGACTTGTCTGCATTTATAAAGCAAGCTTAATGGCACTACACATGTACAACCACTGAACCTATTGGACAATCCCCACACATAGCCCAAACACCACAACCCAAAGTCTAAAAAGCGACGAAACCTAAACCATAACACATCAGCACGCCGTTCCCAATGTCCTGATACGAAGAATGTAACAACTGGAACAAGACAAAAGCATCTCCAGTCGATCCACAAACCAACAAGTTTAACTCCACTCAGAAGAACCATTATAAGCATCGACGACGAGGATCCCATTGGGTATCCCGTCATACCTCTTCCGGCTCTTCCTAAAAATACCGGTTCTTGAGAAAAATCTTCATCATATTGGAGACTGTTGGTTTGTGGATTGAGCTGTTGCTTGTCTCCCCCTCCCAGCATTTTGAAATGAGTGGGCATAGGGATTCATGATGAGAGAAATAAAGTATTGTAGCATACCTGTACTATTAGTAGATGTGTGTTGTTTGGTGTAAAGAGCATTTCATTATGTGGTTGCGAACATCATCAGTTGTTGTGAAGAGAGAGAGCTTGGAAGATGGAGAGAAAAAGGAAAATTTGGTTGGTGGGTATAGCTAGTCGGCGAATAGATGGGCCGAGGGTGTAGTTAAAGTTAGTCACATCTTAGTCATCAGATCTATACAGATGAGAGGGAAGGACTGAGAATATTACAACCATCGAACTTCCAATTATTTATAAAACTTCCTTGATCCGATGAGTTGAGTCAGCTAATATATACTACTAGAAAAGTGTGTGAAAATTCTAATGCCCATTAAACCAGTCGTATATCGTCATCTTTCGTGAAATCATCAGGAGAGCAGAAGACTAGGCTCAATTAAGCGGAACAGTATGAGGGCAGTCCATAGGTTTTTAAGAGTTGGCCTTCATCGTCCCACAGTTTGAGCATGTCCACCATTCTGCTTCCATGAAAGTCTCGCAGAATTGACAGACCCACCCAAGTGGCCGTTTAGCGGTATTCCTTTCAAGCTCGGCGAGAGTCTCAACGGCATTAGTACGGTTTTTAAAAGTGGGTTGGCCATCCAGGTAGCTTATGCGACGCTTATTCTTGTTCTGAGATCCTGAACTACCGGGAATCTTGCCAGGTCCAGATAAAGAACGTGTATTCGATGGCCGAGGTCGCTCCGCTGTACAGGCATCACAACACAAAAAGTTGACCGGGTTTTCTAAAGTGCAAGCTGGACACGTCCATGGCGCCTCGAAAAGACTGTCATCAACTGTAAGGTCTATTGGTTCTGGAGGTTGTGATGGCATTGTAGGCCTAGTGCTCTCGGGGACAATTGGAGGAGATAAAGTTGAACGAGGCCCAGCCGGATTCTCATGGTTTGGGGGGACGTAAGAAGGGCCGTATCTCTCTCTCTCTTCTTCCTCAATCAGGTCAATGTAAGCCTGCAAAATTGCTTGTTCATTGGCGTCATCTTCCTCAGCCTTCGTCCGGAAGCCGTTTCTCGACGCTTCTTCTGCGAGTTCGTTGCTGTTCTCTGCTCCCGAAGCACAGCCCGTCGTTACATCTATGCGTCTTTGAGCAGCATCCGCGATAGCTCGACGCATGTCTGTTCCTCGTAGTACAGGAGCACCCCCTAGTCGTTGCCCTGACCCAGTTGACAGTGCCCGTCTCTGTTCTGCGGCCGCTTTGGCTTGTCTCCGGACCTCGTGAAGAGGTATCCTACGACCACCTAGGCGTTTACCTTCGGAAAGGAATCCCTCCCCAGTATAGCCCTTCATAAGAAGCTCTTCATACTCATCGCGTAGCTGGTTCCAGAGAGCATGGAACTCTCGGTTGTGCGGCCCATGCACGATGTGACAAAGTCTGCAATTATCAGCAACTAGTTTGCAGCACATATCTAGCTAACTCACTCATGCAGCATTGTATCGATGACTTGTTCGAGTGGGAGGAATTGACGCTCGTCGTAAGGGTACCGCAGTCGAAGACATATTTTTTGGCCTCTGTTGATATTAAGCCCAAGGAGGTTTTGCTGATGTGGGTAGAATTCACTGAGCGTCACTACTTTCCAGGTTCTCCGGCGCATGATAGGTTTGACCAGCGATGCGATCTTTTTGAGCATGGTTAATGCTTCAGATTCCCTGGGTCGGTGCCTGTCATGTTGATATTCAATGACGAGAGGGTCTATTTCGCGCATGTCGGAGACATATAACAAACAGCAGGACAAATAGTATGACTATTGATTAATAGGCTGGTAAAAACGAGTAAAGGGTGCTGCAGAGCCTATGGCTGCTTCCGATATTTATAATCGGCTAGTGGAGCCCAGAACGAAATACTGTTATACAAGCTAAGGAGTTGCACTCTGTCGCAATCCAACAATGGCGCAGTCACAGTTATTAAAGGCCCACAGGACGGGACTCCTGGAGAGGCCGAAGGTGAAAGAAAAAAGCCGCGTCATGAACTTAAGTGGCACTGGTAAAGAATTGATAATCAACAGAAGATTCAGGCACCAGCCTCACGTGACTACACTATTTCAACCTGGGGCCATGGTTCTATGCGGCGAGAGGGGCAAATAATGCAAGTGACATAGTCCAGGGGAGAGAGATTATGTGAGCAATATTTGTACAAGATCATCATCATAGTTAAGGAGTAGTCATCCCAAGACTTGGTAGGTCAGGCACAGGGACTACTAGAACTAAAATAGTATACTCCAGCCATGTCGGGGGCTTGTGAACCAGCGGTACAAAGAACGCATAACCATGAGAAAAGGTAAAACATATGAAGCATTAGATGAATGCTCTAGTGGTGCCAGCTATTTTGATACTACCTCCAGCAAGATCAGATACTGGTATACACAGTACTAGTACTAGTAGTACTCCATGGTGTTAGGATAAAATCAGCAGCCACGGATCTGCATGAGGATGGGGCGATATATACCCGTTCATGTGACCTTTCCGATAAGTGAAACTTATCAGTGACAGTAGATTCTTTTTCATCAATCAAAATTAGCTTGAACTACCAATCTCACGACAAACTCTCAAAATGACGAGCGACGACCAGTTTTTCTTTGACTATGTAAGCTAGTAATCTGTTAACACTTGTACAGCTATCGCACACTAACAAGCCGCTGCACCTCTAGCTTGCTTCGATACCGCATGACGTAAGGAGATACTCCCTCGAAGTCGCAGACTCGATCGACAGGCAGGTTGACCATGCCGCCAAAGTGATACGGGACACCCTCTCTCACCAGTCATGGTTGCCTTCCTCGGTCCGACCCCCGCCACCACCTTCGAGAGGTCGTGCTTCCCAGTCTCTTGTTGACCGCGCGCATGACTGGGTTCTTCGGAATCGAGCATGGAGTGCCGCAATCCTAGCATTCGTTGGGACTACTTCCCTTCTGTATCTTGGCAACAAAAAGTTAAGTGGTAGACGGAGGAAAGCTCGGCGAGCTGGAAATGGCGCTCGGAAGGAAATCGTAGGTATGTTGCAGGGACAACTATAGTCATTCTGCATTTGTGACGAGCCCCTCTAATGTCTTGCGATAGTTGTTGCCGGGTCCCCTCACGAACCGATGACGAAGGCGACTGCTACTGATCTCGAACGTCGAGGCTACATCGTATATATTACTGTTTCATCGGCGGATGAGGAGCAGTTGGTTCAGTCGGAAAATCGGATGGATATCAGACCGCTTTGGCTTGATCTAACGGCTGTAAGTTGTCGCATATCCCAGAATCGGAGAAAACCCACTGATCAAATCATAAGACCCCTTCATCGACATCTGACATTCACCCGTCGTTGACTGAAATCCATTCTTTAATCACCCAACCCCAATGGCCAATGCCTGGAGTCCCGCCGCACACTTGCCAGCTGAGCGGACTGATTCTCGTACCTTCACCCAACTATGTGACCGGTCCCCTAGCCACCATTCCAGCATCTTCTTGGGCTGATACAGTCAATACTCGACTCTTATCGCCCATCTTGACAACTCAGCTGTTCCTTCCTCTTCTTACTGCCCGCAACACGAATAGCACCATTGTCCTAATTTACCCTTCGATATCCTCGTCACTGTCTGCTCCGTTTACTAGCCCAGAAGTCACCACAGCACGTGCCTTGTCAGGGTTTGCTACCTCGCTTCGGCGAGAGTTATGTCTTTTGCAACATAACAACATCGATGTTGTGGAGCTGAAACTTGGAAACATCGACCTTGGTCCTCAGTACCGAAACGCACAGAGTCACATCACTGGAACCGAAGTGCTCACATGGACCACGCAGCAGCGATCCCTCTACGGCTCTCAGTATCTTTCTAGCATTGAACAGAGACCCGTTGCATCTGCGGGACCCAGCATGATACGTGGATCCAATGCTCGGACTCTTCATTACGCCGTGCTGGATGCGCTGGAGCCTGCGTCCAAGGATATCTTTGGAAGGAAGAAATCGAAGGTGCCCGTCATCTATGCTGGACGCGGTGCATGGTCTTACAGTATCGTGGGCGATTGGGCCCCGAATTTCTTGGTAGGATGGATGCTGGGCCTGAGAAGTGGCCCCATCACACCAAACCACAGTCCCAGTGGAAGCAGCAGTGAGACGAGCTGGGAAAAGGTTTAATATCATCGATAGCGCGGCATTATGATTGCTTTGGATACGATTGGCTCTCTTCCCTCTTGGCGTTTGAAACCCCATTTATCATTCTCCCCTTCTTTTTTTCCTGTATGCCTTTTAACTTATCTAACCGAGTGATGTTCGCATCAACTCTGCTTCTAGCAACTACCATAATACATGGACTAAACATTAGGAATTACAACACATTACCCCACCTTTTACGAGTTAATAACCATCAATCCTAGACCTCCGTCTCCCGCATCTCAATCGGTCTCTCATGATCGAACTTCGACCGCTTCACCTTACCCCCGGTCAACTTCCTCCTCAACCACATAACACACCAAGTAATGCCGAAGATAATCACAATTGCCGCAAGAATGATAAAGCAATAGGCAGTGACCTTGCCACTCTTCTCTCCGTGCTCACCAGGATCCAAGAATGAATACGTGTAGAATCCCTGCGTGTGGAACGTCAAATAGGCAAGAGAGACGTAAAGGAGGAGCAGAAACACGAGGAATGGGAACGTCATCAGCGGGTGGGGATTAGTCGCCGGGAGGATGATTTCCAGAAGGGCGTAGAGGGAGTTGAGGCCGTGTTGGGAGAGCTAATGAATTGGATCAGTTAGTCAATTACGCTCGCGCAGCACTGTCGCACACTGATACAAGAAATGCGACAGTCGCAACCCACACCAAATGCGATCGGATAACACCTACATTTGACCACGCATTGAAAGTCACGTCGAACCAAGACGGATGCAGAATCGCCCAGAAAACGATCGTGACGAGGAACGGGAACGTCGTGATGGTCGTATAGTAGAGACTGTGGAGGGCGCGCAGGCCACGGGGCCAGCGATCGAAGAGCACCGAGCGACCGGTCAGCGCATAGAGGGTGGTATGGATACATGCGAAAATGTGGTAGAAGCCCAGACCCCAGTATGTCAGCCAGGTGAAGTAGCTGAAGGATTGGCCGATAGCTGCGCGGTCGCCATGGGTGCCGTTCCAGCCCCAGATGAAGAAGATGGTCACGAAGATGTAGAGCGCGATCGCACCGCGGAAAATGGCGTAGGCTAGTGGTGGGAGGAGCCAGGAGGTTTCGAAGCAGTGTTGACTGTCAAGGGATGGGTCTGCGCCCATAAGGCTGGTGAAGGGGGCAAGTCTGCGCATTTTTGTGGTGGTTTTCTCCATGTGCGTGTTTCCTCCTTTCGTGGTCTGCTGCGGTTATTATAAAAAAGAAGCGTGCTTTGTTTAGTGAATCATATTTTGGGGGGCCTAAAATCGGGCAAGAAAAGGTGACCGATAGGATCTCAGCCACGATATAAAATAAAATGTATGTACACTGCACATCAGCCCCGTCAGGGATCAGCCCGTGAAGGAATTTTGGTGCGGCTACTTGGCTTTCGACCTTGTCTTTATCGGGGAGCTAGTGTTGATGCTACCTTGGGGCGCACGTCTTGATTCTCCATAACCATGGACGTTAGTAGGGTTAGCTCGCTTATAATGCAACGGTTAGGATCATGGGTTAGTCAAGAAAAGAAGAAAAGGATCAAAAAGTGGCCGGACGACGGACGGATTCCGTTAGTAGCTTGAAGAGATTTTCGGAGGATTTCACCACATCCAAATGGCATGCATGCACCTTAATATGAAGTGCAGATGGATAGATTAAGTCCCAAACAATAGTGAGCTTTGAGCGGGGAAAGAAGTGGTGTCATTGCCCAGCATTACTCCGTACTATGTACACAGTATGCAGTAGGTGTCTGTTATATCTCTCCGTCTTAAGAATGCCAAGATATGTATGTCCATCACCCTCCCTATGAGGCAATGAAGGTCGCATGCACAGAGCTAATGCTGCGTCCCACTTATCTCCCGCTTGACGTAGGTAGGAAGTGTAAGTTCTAGGACCATAGCAACCTGCAGTCGCGAGGTGCAACTAACTACTATGTAAGTAATAGTAAGCAATTAACCTTCAATTGAAACCAGACCGAGTCAATGTTTTACCGCGGTGGTGCAGAAGCCAGGGCATCTCATGGATTCGAGTGGTTCCTGACGGGATACTTGTTAATAATAAGAACACTAATAAACCAAACCCACTCCACCACACCAATCACAGCGTCCTCTGCGGGTGTTCATGCACCTAGAGTGTAAGACCATCGTACGTGCAACCGTCCCCTGTATACGCAATGTTGCACTTGTTTTCGGGCCACAAGATCAATAGAGTAATTTTTCCGGCAGTAAAAGAGGAGGGGGAAGAGGAGCAAGCAGTATTAGTAGCTCCCTACCATATAGCCAAGTAGAGGAGAGGATCGAAATTGGGACCACCATTCTTCATCATGATCGTGAAACTTTCTCTGTGATCCTGGATGGCCTATTCCACTTTCCCTTTGAATGGAGGTTAGGGGTGATCGGATCATGAGACAGTGGGGCGCCTGAGAAACAAGGCAGAGCGCCATTATGCCCAGATGGACGATGCGCAGCAAAGTAAGATTTACCTCCTTACTGCATGTTGTCATACTTGCTGCTATTCTAAGTTCACCTCCAGATTATCTTAATCTGTGTCGAGGGGAAGAGCATCATAACAAGTCAGATCACAACCATTGTCATCATGGTACTTAGTCATGAGAGTTCCATTGTGTGGTCAAGAGTGGGTTGAGATTCCCCAGGCAATCAACAAAACGGTTGAGTCTCGAGGACACATCAAGCTAGAGAGGAAAAAGAATAAGGAAAACAAAAAAAAAAAATACAGACAAAACATAATTCAAATAAAATAGAGTAAAATAAAACCGAAATTGTTGCTCTCTTACCGAGTCTGTCGCATTTGTCCATGGATACACTTTCGGGAAAATTTGCAAGTGAATATAAATAGAGTGGCTGCTCCACCAACGACACATTGTGAACCAAACTAAAGCCCCTTCGCCTCCGGCTGTCGATTTAAAATTTCTAGAAGCTTTGGATGGGACGTTCGCCTTTGATTTTATGACACGTACACCTAGGCCTCTGTTTGTAGTAGGGGCTAAGGTTATGGTAGGGCTATGGTCTGCATTTGATCCAGTGCAAGAATCGGAGATTTGAAAGGGTGTTGTTTAGCCTTTCAATAAATAGTATGTAGTAACTTTGATATAATTTCTGGAAGCAGTTCGTCTGGAACCCCTGACTCGGTACCGTTGGTATGTATAATTGGCTGGTACGGTATGACAGTAATGATGTATGCGTTTTCTCCTTGAAATCCGCTTGTTTCATACGGCTCGAAGATTGTTGATGCCTTGCTACGGTACTAGTACTAGTAGTGCTTAGGCTGCAGGAATCTCACTCCCGTGATCACCAGTGTCACAGACCGGTACTGACCATACAGAGGGAACGTTGATACGGCTGGATACCTCCGTCAGACTTGGTACTCCGCGTGGGGACTTGCCCAGAATGACTGTCAATGCAGGCGCCCCTCGTTTGTTTGGTGATCGTCAGGGCGTAACAACGGAAAACTCCCTTTGGCTTATTTTGCAGTTGGGTTGATTCAAACCAATAATCTGGACGTTCAAGTCCAAGTCAGTCCATTCTCGTTATCCATCCGATCCTCTCTTTCTCTCACTTCTCCTCTCCCACCCCGTCCATCGGAGTTCACGATGCCTGTTCATCGTTCCTACCTTTGGCTTGTGATTGTTTCCACTACAATCTAATCGGTTATCATTACCGTTTCTCTCCCCGTTCGTCCCCATATTCAACTCCAAACTATTTGTCGCTCCTTTGCCGCCCACGATTCATTCGATTCTTGTTGCTCCCCCACAAACCTGGCTGGCTCATTGGACCTGTTCTTTTCAATTCTCATTTCCTCTTTCCTCTCACGGCGCCTGCCATTCCTTTGTTTGAGTCTGATACGGTGCCAGTCATCAAAGGACTCTCTCCTTCGTCTTCTCGGCGTGAAGGATCTCCCCGCGCCGCGCATTGAACTTAACCAGCTGCAGACTACTATCTCGAACTACTTCGATCCGTAAAAGAAGCCCAAGTTTACCCGCCCAAGGTTAATAGCGGTAGCAGACCACTAGATGATTTGATTGAAGGCAACCTAGGCTACGTCTGTGCTATTCTTAATCTCCCAAAATACACGCATTCAGCCAATTGAAACCACCTTTGTGCTACCATGGACGCCCGGCCACGTTTTGGCGAACTTCGCTCGCCCTCCCATGATACTCTGCGGAGCGGTCTGCCTTCGCCGCGCATTGAACACTTTGACGGTGAAATCCCTCCCACGCTCTCGCCCCTTGATGCATTCGCGGCTCAGGGCCGGCTTTTGGCGAAACAACTAGAGGAATCGGCTCGCAGAGACCGGCGCATGAGCAGGCTTCCTCCGGCCAGTGTCGCACGGTCGTTATCGCAGCCTCGACCGGGCTATTTTCGCTCTTCATCCTCAAATGATTCCTCACGGAGTGGGCGAGGAAATGATCTCACGAGGCAGCCAACATTGAAGGCCAATCCTGAGCTGGAGGAGCCGAAGTTCCGTCCCCAGTCCGAACATCCTCGTCTGAGCGGCGTGCCGCAGTTTGCCAACGAAGATGCTCCTCATGATGATGCGAATAGTGCCCTAGAGAATGAACCGCCAATGACAAGCTCGGAGGAGGACTATCTTGAAGCTACGCAGGCGGAGTCGGCACAGGAGGATACAGCTAAGGGCGTCGTACCAGAAGCGCCTCCTCGCTTTTATGCCGCCACGCCCTCTGGTATGGCTCTGACAGGATCGCCTGGAAATTCGTTGACCGATGCTGCCTCCTCTCGACTCAATATTCCACGGGGTCTGGCGCCACCGGTCTCGCCACGATCGAGGCCTTCGAGCAGCAATAGGGCCTTGCAGCCCGAGAGCTCGGATGATGACTATAGCAGTTCGACTGCGGGCTCGACCTTTTCGAAACCGAGGAAATTGTCCTCCTGTAGCGCTACGTCACTGCCACAGTCACCCATGACTTCTATGAACCGGTCTCATCGACGCTCGCCCTCTCTGAATTCAGAGGCTTCGAACAATGGCGGTAATCCTCCACGTCCTTCATACAATTTCTCACGCCCTCTCAGTCGGTCCAGCACCAGTCTCTCAGCCCCCATACCGACAGGAACTTCGGAGCAGTCACAGGGCACAAGGCCTCGGGGTTCAAAGCCTCAGCCTATTGTAGTGCCTTCAGTGGCTGATATGGCTAAATCAATGCGCGAGGAACCATCATCCGCCGTGTCGTACACTTATGCCAAGTACCCACTTCCCCGCGGACGCCAGGTTTCCAGGGATTCCGTTGTTTTCTCCGGCCTACACACTCCTCACTTTGAGTGGCAGCAGCCGCTCTTCGAGAGTCCTGATCAGCTGAGCGCAACTGGGCCTCCACGGTCTTCGCGAACCCCGTCACCTCCACCCTCGCGTCATTCGGTATCCTCCAAGAAAGCACGCTCCATGTATGGCTCCCCACCCGGGCGACAATTGCTCACGCCAGAGATGCCTCCATCTGCCCCGCAAGTACCGGCCTCTCCCGAGGCTCGCCGTCCCTCCGAAGCTGCGTCGATGGATCAACCGGTCTTAGGTGAATCTGCCCTTTCAAGCTCACCTACCCCCTCAAGCGCACCTGCTCCCGAGGCGCCTGCTACTGAGGAGACAACGGATGCCACTTCCTCAGCAGACTCTGCATCGACTGTCCGGCCACAAACAGCCAAGACCAATGCATCTTCCGCCGTCATCACAGCAGACGAGCATGTGACTAAAGGGATTGAGTGCCATGAGAAAGGATCGTTGCAAGAATCCACCTACCACCTCCGTGTTGCAGCGAAGCAGGATCATCCGACTGGCATGCTCTTGTATGCTTTGGCTTGTCGACATGGTTGGGGCATGCGACCCAATCAGCAAGAGGGCGTTCGGTGGTTGCGCAAAGCCGTGGACTCTGTCGGGCTAGAGTTGATGGATGATTCCAACCCGGCCATGCCAAGCCGGGTGAGGGAATTGCAGAAAGCATACCGTGCCCAGTTTGCCCTCAGTATCTACGAACTGGGCGTGAGCCATCTAAACGGATGGGGCATTGAGCAGGATAAATCATTAGCTCTGCGTTGCTTCGAGGTTGCCGGCCAATGGGGAGATACGGATGCGCTCGTGGAGGCAGGCTTTTGTTATTCCGAGGGCATTGGCTGCAAGAAGGATCTGAAAAAGGCAGCCAAATTCTACCGCCAGGCCGAAGCCAAGGGCATTAGCATGGTTGGAAACAGCTGGTAAGTGACGCATTTGTTTGTCGATAATGCCCTGTTCTACTGACCCACCATCTACTCTAACAGGATCCACAAAGACAAGTACCTCTCTGATGATGATTCCAATACCGGATCGCGTGGCCGTGGTCGTCACGGTGGGACACCCGACAAAAAGCAGCGTAGCAAATCTCGGACACGCAGTCTTTTCCACCGCAAAAAGTCTACTGTGGCCGAGGCCTAGACGGTATTTGCAGTCTCGCTCTTGGACATGACGCATCAACGATATGGCTCAGCGGCTACTGCTTTCTGGTCATTATATTCGCATGGTCGTTTCAACTGTTTCCGGCCTCTATACATCCTGTCTTTCTTGTCTTCTTCGTTTTCTTTTCTTTTCCTTACTCCGTGTTCCAAATCATCTTCTCGGGTTCCACAGCGACATGTTGCTTGGAGTTTACCTTTACGTTCAATACTGCTCAAAGCAGTCGCTTCAGACTTGCTTTTGCCTTCCACTCTTTCAATTCTTTTTCTTTTCGTTTCTTTTCGCCCTTTTTCTATCTTTCCCCCCAGATCTTTCGTTATACGTTTCGAGCGGGCCTTGGCAACTGCTCCAGCCACGGAAAGGGACGGAGGCCTTTTGTGTCCTCCTCTCGGCCTTGTGGGCGTTGGATTTCTTTCTTGGATACCCCATACTTTCTAATCACTGCGTGATGTATTCTATTCTCTACTTTCGCTCACCGCCTTTCTCTACCTACATTCGCCATTTCTCATGTTTCCATTCTCCTTTGCCTGTGATATATATTTGCAATCTGGTTGCAGCATTTCCTGCGAAACTATGTGGATTTCTCTCTAGCTTAGCCGGTTGGTGTGTGTGTATCTGTGGAGACCGCAACTGATGAGATTCATGATCATCCATCGAGAACCCGAGGGATCGTCCCTGGGGGTTCGATGGAAGTGTGTTTGCGGAAAATTTATACCCAATCGCTGGGAAGCGGGTGGTTACTTCATCTAGACATGGCCCTATCTGCACATGAAAAATTTGATAGGAGATTTCCCAGCCAAGTGATTGGCAAGTGAGCCTTCTCGTGTTGATTGAACCCTAAAGTTAGTTGGTCCAGATTGTAGTTACGCAGTAGTTGACAGAAGTGTGTTAGTCAGGACGGGTCCCATCGAGGCTTGAACCCTTGTTGCTTTTTTTTTCGGGTTGGCCCCCCTGCCTCGTTCTATTTGCATTTTCTATTTTGGTGGTGGGAGACAGAAGGAAGGGAAAAAGAAAGGGAAGATGGACAAAATTGGTACCTTGCCTTAGGAATAGGAGGAAGTCTCTTTAGATTAATGGCGCGACCGGATTGGATGGTGACCGTGGATGATTTTAGTTGCGTCGGTCTAGAGGGCAGCTGACAAGCTTTCCCTCCAATCAATTCCCCGCTCCGAGGCGTGCTTCTCCTGCGTTCATTTCCTTGTCGCTGGAGCGCTGGAGGAGGGGTCAATTGATTCAAGAATGCACGTCGCCACCGCTTTGTGCGCCCCTGTCCGATAAGAGGGGATTGGGTTTGCGCAGCCGGAGCAATCACCCAAAAGAGATGCCAGCATAAAAAAAAGAAAAAAAAAGAAGATACTTGCCTCTCCGTCCTACCCACACACCCCTGGGGAAAGGAACCATGGCGGAAGGAATGGGAACTGAGCTGTTGGCTGGCTTTTGGGTTTCTGGCCATTGACTAACCAACTAACTACTCACTAACTAACCCACTAGTACTATGATACTGAGAGTGCTAATGCTAGTCTCACTTCCGGGGCTCGGCCCCAGTCCAATGACGATCCAATGTCCTGCCAAGCATGGGGAAATTTGGGGAAAGTAGGCGAAGGGCCCGGGGTTGCATTCCATCCATCCGCTTACTCTACTTCTTATTTCCCTCCCTCTCCACCAATCCAGCTCATCGCTGATAAAGCAACGTTTGGAAACGCATGAGCATGCGATTCCTGCCTCGGCTGAACGATCATACTGCTGATCATGGGAAGAACAACGGTACGAACGTGTGCCATATCTGTCTCGTGCAGGCCTGGTGTGTTTCAAGGTGAGGGCCCGGAACGCTGCCTCAATTTTTGTGCGAGTCCGTGTCCTAACTACCCTGGCAGTGGTCCGCCGTCGTGATCTCCACATCGCTTCCCTATTTAGCAATAGCTCGATGGTTCTGCATGGGGATCTGGGGCCGACTGGGACCCAAAAGCCCAAGTTCCGCGGTGCTTGACCTGAATTCTTGGAAAAGTACACATGTGAAGATCCGCCACCTCCCGATAGTCTTATAGAAGGAGCAGAAGCCATCGAACGGCCCTGCCTTTCATGCCCTAATCCGATTCTCTCGTTTTTAGTCTCGGTCAGAGACGCCTTTTGTGCTTGTTGATCACGCTGCCACGTTTCTTTCCAACTTTCTCGGTGTGCCATTGTGGAGGTAAGAGTTGTGAAGGTATGTCATCGTCATGATTATTCAATGTGGCTTTGATTTCTTTGATACCCTTTTTTTTTTTTTTTTGTT